>NC_058166.1:9657171-9668419 GCF_020080835.1 Cotesia glomerata | reverse complement strand
CACGCCTGCACTCCTGTAGGGGGAAGGAATTTCATAAGATTTTGTTCGAGATGGTTTCTACAATATAAATAAAAGATTCCTAGAAAATTGTGAGTCCATAGAAACTATTATTTGGAAATAAGAATTGTTTATTTTTAACGCCCTCGCAATCCCTATTGGAGTTGGAATTTTATAAAATCCATTCTTAGCTGATGAACTTGAAGGGGAGATTACACACGAACATTCCTACCAAATTTAGAGTTTATAGAAGTTACAGTTTGGAAATTAAAAATTCTAACATCCACTCACGCAATCCCTATTGGAAGTAGAATTT
Organism: Cotesia glomerata; assembly: GCF_020080835.1. Taxonomy (NCBI): domain Eukaryota; kingdom Metazoa; phylum Arthropoda; class Insecta; order Hymenoptera; family Braconidae; genus Cotesia; species Cotesia glomerata. Next base: position 9,668,106 of record NC_058166.1, on the reverse strand, counting down.
ATTGAAATCCGTATTGAGATGATCTCCACATGACAAATAAAAGACTACTAAATTAAGAGTCTGTAGGAACTATAGCTAGTAAATTTAAAATTTTCATTGTTAACACCCACCCCCGCAATTCGTATTAAGAGTAGGTTGTCATATAACATAAGTTTTTCTTAATAAATTTGGGAAGTAAAAACGAGAAAAATCACGAAAAATATGTTTTTTTTATGATTTTAAGCCGATTTTTTGTTAAAAAGTATAAAAAATTGTGAAAGTCATCGTAATATTATTTTAAGTTGAACTTTAACTACGAATAACTTTTAACTGAGTTGACTTAGCGAAAAATTATATCAGACCTTTTTTGTAGGCCGTTCAATTTCCTACAAAATATTTATTTATTTTTACTACACAATAACTCGTTGAGATACATCGAAATTCCAAAAAAAAAAAAAAATTCCCGTGTTATTTAATTAAATGGGAAATCAAAAATCACCATGTGACACCTCTAAATATTGATATTAAGAGCTCAAACTTTACCAGAATTTTTTTTTCGTCATCTTGGACGATATTTTCGTTGTAGCTAAAGAAAAAAAAATTAAAAGTTTTTTTTTGGCCCACCCTAATATATATATATATATATCTACTAGCCGTTTCCCGCCCGCTTCGCTGGGCGAATTAAAATAGAAAATAAATAAAATTTTATGTTTCATTATTATTTTTAACTTCCCGCTAAGAAATTGAAAATTTTTAAAAATCGGGAAGTTTTTGTTTTTACCCCGTTATTCGAAAATCGAGTTTTCGTCAGATCTCGACGTTTTGAGGTCCTAGGAAGCTTCCCTGACTATTGCCGCGATGGTGTCTGTATGTGTGTGTGTGTGTGTGTGTGTGTGTGTGTGTGTGTGTGTGTGTGTGTGTGTGTGTGTGTGTGTGTGTGTGTGTAAACCTCTCATAACTTTTGAACGACTTGATCGATTCGATCGCGGTTGGTGCCATTCAAAAGGGTTCGACTAAACTTAGATTTTGAATACAACTTGGACCGATTCGGACCGATAGATTTTGAGAAATCTTGAAAAAACTGCGAAAAAAAATTTTTTTAAATGTGAGAGGTTGGCAATGGCCTGGTCCGCTCGGTGCTCGCTTTTCGAAAGAGTGGGACCCGGGTTCGATCCCAGCACGCACCAATATTTTTCAGTGATTATAATTAAAAATATGTGCGTTACGTTACGTTGCCAGCCTCTGAAAGTGGCAGAGATAGCCGAGCGGCACACGTCTGACTTGGGCGATCACACATTTTAAGCAACAACTTGAATGGGTGACCACTCTAGTCAGCGTTGGCTAGCGCGAGGGATCTCTGCACACTAGGAGAGGGGCCTAATGCTCCAGTGGTCGATAAAGAAGAGTTTCTTATCAATCAATGTAGACTTAACCCAGCTCCGACTGTACTAACATGGGTTTTCTCTGTGGTTTTCCCATGTTACTGTTCCAATAGCCGAGTGGTGAGGATCAGGGCAAATGCGGTACAGAAGGCACAAGTCGGTCCACAGCCGCAATGATAAGGCAGAGTTAACTAAGCAGAATGATAAGGCTTGGGGTGTAAAAGGGCGTTATTACGCCTGTACACTAGAAATCCGTATATAAATAAATAAAATTTTTTTAAATGTGGTTTTTTTTTAATAACTTTTAAACGGCTTGACCGATCAATTCCAAAAACTAATCAGCTCTTAACATAAAAAAACAACGTCGACCGCCACCAAGCCGGTCAAAATCGGTTGATTCGTTCGTGAGTTATCGTTGACGAAAGAAATCGAAAAAAAGTGTTTTTTTTTAATTACACCAAAATTCCTTGTTTGATCAATTTAAACTTAAAGGTTCTTCATGAGGCCTGGAAAACTGCGTCTAACGCCACCAACCATGTGGAAATCGGTTTATTCATTCAAAAGTTATTGCAGTTTTAAAATTTAAGAAATAGTGTTTTATTAAACTTTTACCAGATAGTAAAAGTTCGGTAGTAAGTGCAATTTTGAGCGTTTAAATATGAAATTAGCGGGAAGTTGCAGGGATGGCCTTTAGGGTCAACCGTTTTTCTAATTTTTTTTTTTATTTTTGTATGAACATAAATATGCCCCGTGGATAGAACTGCAAGCATCGATATTGTTTAGACTTGCACAAATTCCAAATTCCATTGAATTAGCTTGTATCTTTCATCCATGTAATTTTTTTAGCTAATTTTCATTGTAACTTTCAATGTGGAATCATTATAATATTTCTGTGGCTTTCTTCCAAAAATTGATAATAATTGACACGAAGAAAAAAATTTGAAATGAGCATTGAAAGTTTTAGTTAAAGTCATTGCAAGTCTCATATGTGAAGTTGAAATTTGTCTAGGTTCAAGTGCGACGAATTTTCTGTTAACTAAAATTTTCTCAGTGACATCAATTTTTATAGAAAATTAATTGTTCATGTTTTTTTATAAATTCTATTGAAATAAGTAACTAAATTTCTTTTCCACATCTCAAGTGCTTGGAAAATGCGTTCATTTTAATCTGTTACATTTTATTTCCGCGATCCCACAATGAAAGAATTCATCGGTTATGTGATCTGCAAAAGTAAAATGAATGTATAATTCTTAGTCCATTGATTGGATAGCTACATGTAAAGTTAAGCTTTGGAAACCTCTCAATGACTTTTTCTCCGCTGCCGAAGAGACGATTGTTGAAAGGAATACACGAATATCCCCACATACACGAAGATCCCCATCAAATTTGGAGTCTATAGAAGTTACAGGTTGGAAATTAAAATTTTAGATTTTAACACCCACCCCCGCAATTCTTGTCGGAAGTAGACTTTATTGAAATCCATTTTGAGATAATCTTTACATGAATAACAAAAGATTCCTATCATATTTAGAATTTTTAGAAGCTATATTTCGAAATTAAAATTTTTTATTGTTAACACCCACCCCCGCGAACCTTATTGGAGGTGATTTATTGTAAAATCCGCTCTTAGATCATTTTTATATTACATATAGAAGACTCTCACTAAATTTGGAGTCTATAGGAGCTATAGCTTGGAAATTAAAAATTTTCATTGTTAACGCCCCCGCAATCGTCTTTGGGGTGGGATATCGTAAAATTTGTTCATAAATCATTTTTACATCACTTATAGAAAATTCCTACAAAATTTGGAGCCTTTAGGGGCTTTAGCTGGAAAATGAAAAATTTTAATTGTTAATACCCACCCCCGCAACCCCCTGTGGGATGAGCTATCGTGAAAATCGTTCATAGACTATTTCTACATCTCTGACAGAAAAGTTCTACCAAATTTGAAGTCTATAGGAGCTATAGTTTAAAAACGGGAATTGTTCATTGTTAACGCCCCCGCAATCCTCTTTGGGGGATGAATTTCTTAAAATCCGGTCTTAGCTGACCTCTACATAGCAAAAGTAATATTCCTACCAAGTTTCACGTTTCTAAGTCCTATGGTTCCCGAGATTTCATGATGAGTGACTCTATAGATGGGAATCCTTCGATTACCATCAAAATTTTTAATTTTTTAGCGGATTTTTTAAAAATTTTCTTACCTACAAAACTTTCTCCTGACAATTCTGAAGATAACGAAAAAAAAAATAGCCCAATCGGTCCAGCCGTTCTCAAGTAATTAAAAAAAAATTAATAAAATTTCTAATATAAAAATAAAAATGTTTATTTAATGCTGTAAGATGAACGGCGGAGTTCATAAGAAAATTTGTTTTTCATCAGTTATTCCATTGGGTATAAGGGGGAGTAGGTGGGTGGGTGCGTGGAAGTGTGTGAGTAGATTCTTAGCTGAATGTAAAAGAACATAATCCGTTTAATATACTCCGTTGAAATCCGAGAAACCAAAAGAATCAAGAGAAAATGCTTGTCTTCTGTTTTTATTAGTGGGATAAATGTTCATAAAAGTAAAAAAGCAATAAAAAATGAAGGAACGTTTGAATTCGAAAAATAAATAGCCATAAACCACCTAGGAAAAATTTCGCATCGAATGGTCGCAGTTATATGTCGATACGATCAGTAGTTTAGGCGTGATTGAGCCTCAAACGAAGACCATTTTCATTATATATATATATATATATATATAGATAGATAGATAGATATATATATAATCGAAGGATTCCCATCTATAGAGTCACTCATCATGAAATCTCGGGAACCATAGGACTTAGAAACGTGAAACTTAGTAGGAATATTACTTTTGCTATGTAGAGGTCAGCTAAGACCGGATTTTAAGAAATTCATCCCCTAAAGAGGATTGCGGGGGCGTTAACAATGAACGATTCCCGTTTTTAAACTATAGCTCCTATAGACTTCAAATTTGGTAGAACTTTTCTGTCAGAGATGTAGAAATAGTCTATGAACGATTTTCACGATAGCTCATCCCACAGGGGGTTGCGGGGGTGGGTATTAACAATTAAAATTTTTCATTTTCCAGCTAAAGCCCCTACAGGCTCCAAATTTTGTAGGAATTTTCTATAAGTGATGTAAAAATGATTTATAAACAAATTTTACGATATCCCACCCCAAAGACGATTGCGGGGGCGTTAACAATGAAAATTTTTAATTTCCAAGCTATAGCTCCTATAGACTCCAAATTTAGTGAGAGTCTTCTATATGTAATATAAAAATGATCTAAGAGCGGATTTTACAATAAATCACCTCCAATAAGGTTCGCGGGGGTGGGTGTTAACAATAAAAAATTTTAATTTCGAAATATAGCTTCTAAAAATTCTAAATATGATAGGAATCTTTTGTTATTCATGTAAAGATTATCTCAAAATGGATTTCAATAAAGTCTACTTCCGACAAGAATTGCGGGGGTGGGTGTTAAAATCTAAAATTTTAATTTCCAACCTGTAACTTCTATAGACTCCAAATTTGATGGGGATCTTCGTGTATGTGGGGATATTCGTGTATTCCTTTCAACAATCGTCTCTTCGGCAGCGGAGAAAAAGTCATTGAGAGGTTTCCAAAGCTTAACTTTACATGTAGCTATCCAATCAATGGACTAAGAATTATACATTCATTTTACTTTTGCAGATCACATAACCGATGAATTCTTTCATTGTGGGATCGCGGAAATGTAACAGATTAAAATGAACGCATTTTCCAAGCACTTGAGATGTGGAAAAGAAATTTAGTTACTTATTTTAATAGAATTTATAAAAAAACATGAACAATTAATTTTCTATAAAAATTGATGTCACTGAGAAAATTTTAGTTAACAGAAAATTCGTCGCACTTGAACCTAGACAAATTTCAACTTCACATATGAGACTTGCAATGACTTTAACTAAAACTTTCAATGCTCATTTCAAATTTTTTTCTTCGTGTCAATTATTATCAATTTTTGGAAGAAAGCCACAGAAATATTATAATGATTCCACATTGAAAGTTACAATGAAAATTAGCTAAAAAAATTACATGGATGAAAGATACAAGCTAATTCAATGGAATTTGGAATTTGTGCAAGTCTAAACAATATCGATGCTTGCAGTTCTATCCACGGGGCATATTTATGTTCATACAAAAATAAAAAAAAAAATTAGAAAAACGGTTGACCCTAAAGGCCATCCCTGCAACTTCCCGCTAATTTCATATTTAAACGCTCAAAATTGCACTTACTACCGAACTTTTACTATCTGGTAAAAGTTTAATAAAACACTATTTCTTAAATTTTAAAACTGCAATAACTTTTGAATGAATAAACCGATTTCCACATGGTTGGTGGCGTTAGACGCAGTTTTCCAGGCCTCATGAAGAACCTTTAAGTTTAAATTGATCAAACAAGGAATTTTGGTGTAATTAAAAAAAAACACTTTTTTTCGATTTCTTTCGTCAACGATAACTCACGAACGAATCAACCGATTTTGACCGGCTTGGTGGCGGTCGACGTTGTTTTTTTATGTTAAGAGCTGATTAGTTTTTGGAATTGATCGGTCAAGCCGTTTAAAAGTTATTAAAAAAAAACCACATTTAAAAAAATTTTATTTATTTATATACGGATTTCTAGTGTACAGGCGTAATAACGCCCTTTTACACCCTAAGCCTTATCATTCTGCTTAGTTAACTCTGCCTTATCATTGCGGCTGTGGACCGACTTGTGCCTTCTGTACCGCATTTGCCCTGATCCTCACCACTCGGCTATTGGAACAGTAACATGGGAAAACCACAGAGAAAACCCATGTTAGTACAGTCGGAGCTGGGTTAAGTCTACATTGATTGATAAGAAACTCTTCTTTATCGACCACTGGAGCATTAGGCCCCTCTCCTAGTGTGCAGAGATCCCTCGCGCTAGCCAACGCTGACTAGAGTGGTCACCCATTCAAGTTGTTGCTTAAAATGTGTGATCGCCCAAGTCAGACGTGTGCCGCTCGGCTATCTCTACCACTTTCAGAGGCTGACAACGTAACGTAACGCACATGTTTTTAATTATAATCACTGAAAAATATTGGTGCGTGCTGGGATCGAACCCGGGTCCCACTCTTTCGAAAAGCGAGCACCGAGCCGACCAGGCCATTGCCAACCTCTCACATTTAAAAAAATTTTTTTTCGCAGTTTTTTCAAGATTTCTCAAAATCTATCGGTCCGAATCGGTCCAAGTTGTATTCAAAATCTAAGTTTAGTCGAACCCTTTTGAATGGCACCAACCGCAATCGAATCGATCAAGCCGTTCAAAAGTTATGAGAGGTTTACACACACACACACACACACACACACACACACACACACACACACACACACACACACACACACACACACACACATATACAGACAGACACCATCGCGACAAAAGTCAGGGAAGCTTCCTAGGACCTCAAAACGTCAAGATCTGATGAAAACTCGATTTTCGAAAAACGGGGTAAAAACAAAAACTTTCCGATTTTAAAAAATTTTCAATTTTCTTACCGGGAAGTCAAAAGTAATAATGAAACATGAAATTTTATTTATTTTCTATTTTAATTCGCCCAGCGAAGTGGGCGAGAAACGGCTAGTATATATATATATATTGTGACGTTATTTTATCGACCGGGGTCTATTTAAAATGAACGTCACTAGCGCCAACGGATTTTTTGTGATTTTAAGCCGATATTCCAAGGCCAAAATTTTATAGAAAATAATTGAGAGGATTAAAAGTGAGTCTTTAGCGAACCTTCAGTGAGTTCTTAACGAGTCTTTAGTGAGTAGAGTCCGAGTATAGATGCCGAGTAACGAGGAGCTACAGTTTTAGTGTGAATTTAGAGAGTTACAGTTACAGTCGAGCTTTTGAGATTTTTGAAATTAGAGTCAGTTTTAGAGTCAAGTTTTTGAAAAATATAGAGGTCGAGTTATTTATGGGTTTTATTGAGTTATTTTGAGTTTGTGGGTTTTGAATTTTTAGTTTTGAGTTTCGAATTGTAAGTTTTGAGTTATTGAGTTTGGAGGTTGCAGAGTATGTGGGTAAATCAGCGTTACCGAGGAGCGGGACTATAAGTCACCCGGTTTCGTTTGATGTGAGACGTTGGTCTAACCCTTTGAGACTTCCGGGTGGAATGCCTAGGTCTGGTTGAGCCGCCAGCGCTCCAATGTAGAGGAACATGACGAAAGCATATGGGATTAGTTTGAGTTATGTTTACGTTTACGTTTTTCGTTAAGTTTTTGTTATGTTTAAGTTACATTTTTGATATTTTAATTTTGAGTTTAAGTTACGTTTTGAGTTACGTTTTTGGTTTCGATCCCAGTAGTAGTCAGTTCCCGGAGAGCATCCACTAAAGGAATATCCGTACTCCGAGCCTCAATTGTTTGATTTAGAGATTAAAATGTTTTTGGGGATTAATTGAATATAGAAATTTTAGTTAGAAGTGAGTCACGTTTAAGAATACTTGAGTTTTAGATTTTGTTAAAGATAGTTGGATTTTAGATTTTGTTAAGGAGAGTTGAGTCTTAGACCTCGTAGAGGACAGTCGAGTTGGAGAGTCGCCTCTGATCACTTCAAGTGATCGGATGTGCGTATTATTGCAGCGACAGGTTAAGAGTTTAGTCTCTTGCATTTTAGTTTACCGCGGGAAAAAATGATCAGACCTAACCATGCCTGTTCATGTATGATCAGGCCTGAAGTTAGACCTGATCATGCCTGTTCATGTATGATCAGGCCTGAAATTAGACATGATCATGCCTGTCCATGCCTGCTTATGTCTGAAGCGTCAAATACGCTCAGGCCTGTTCATGTCTGACGGGTTAGATACGCTCAGGTTTGATCAGGCCTGTTCATGCCTTTTCATGTCTGATCAGATCTGTTCACGTTTGAAGCGTCAAATACGCTCAGGTCTGATCATTCCTGAACAGGTCTGTTCATGTCTGAAGGGTTAAATACGCTCAGGTCTGATCATGCCTGTTCATGTTTGATCAGGCTTGTCCATACCTGTTCATGCCTGAAGGGTTAAATACGCTCAGGTCTGATCAGGCCTGTTCATGTCTGATGCGTTAAATACGCTGTCTGATCAGGCCTGTTCATGTCTGATCAGGCCTGTCCATACCTGTCCATGTCTGTTCATGTCTGAAGGGTTAAATACGCTCATGTCTGATCAGGCCTGTCCATGCCTATAAAAGTTAATTAAATTTACCCTACGGTAGGTTTTTGATGATAATCAAAATACTTTTATTTATTGAATAATAAAATATACCGTTTATTGATAATTTACAAATTTATTAATCGAAATTAATGTACATACACTGAACATATTCAAAATTTTTTTCTTAGCATATTTGGTCCTTAGCATGAATAGGCATGGACAGGTATGATCGGGCCTGAGCGTATTTAACACTTGAGATATGAACAGACATGGACAGGCATGAACAGGTATGATCAGGCCTGAGCGTATTTAACGCTTCAGATATGAACAGGGATGAACAGACATGGACAGGCATGGACAGGTATGATCAGGCCTGAGCGTATTTAACACTTCAGACATGAACAGGCATGGACAGGCATGACCATGTCTAATTTCAGGCCTGATCATACATGAACAGACATGAGCAGGTCTAATTTCAGGCCTGATCATACATGAACAGGTACGGTCAGGTCTGATCATTTTTTTCCGGGTAGATCTGATCAGACTTGCATAGTCAGAGATGTGATAAAAATTTTTTCTTTGACGAAAAAAATTTTTTTCGTCATCACAAAAAGTGCAAAATTATTTTTATCATTACGTTTTAATAATTTTGAAATAAAAAATTTGTTACATTTCCTATGGGATGTTTTGCTCTGCTCTGCTTCTGCCTAATATTAAAATCATTACTTATTTTATTATTTAAATAAATATGATGTTATAATGAGATTCGGTTAAATAAATAAATTAGGACTATCAAAATATATTATTATAAAATATATTATAAATATAATATATATATTATAAAATCAAATAATTATAATAAATATATTATAAAATCAATTTTTATATTATATTTATGATAAACTTATTCGATACGTTATGTACTTTATAGAATTGTTGTCACATAAGATAGCAGCACAGCAGGCGGAAACTTCAAGGCGCACGGATATCACCAAAGTTAAACAGCATTGAGCGTGGTCAGTAGTTGGATAGGTGACTGCTGGTGATACAGCAGTACAATTATATGTAATCATTTTTTTTTATTTTTATTTATTATAGAGAATTGCGTATGACTCTATCAAATACTATATCCATTATATTAAGCAAAATAATTAATTAAAAGTAAAAATGGGCTTTCAGACCTGACCATGTCTGATCAGGTCAATTCATGCCTGATCGGGCATGGTCATTTTTCATGTCTGATCAGGCCTGAAGACTCATGCCTGTTCATGTCTGATCAGGTCTGATCATTTTTTCCCGGGACGTTACAGAAATGAATATAGTTATGAGGTTTATTTAAGTTAGTATAAAAAGTTACTCAGCATCGGCATTGTTTATATCAGGTATGATTTTAGTTTATTTATTGTAATTTGAGCGTTAATAATTTATTTTTTGGGTCTTGAGATCTCGGATAGTCTCGTTTATAGTAAACTTTTGTATTATAAAGAATTTAGAGTTTTGTTGATAGATTTAATTGAGATTGTTATTCGAGTCATTAAGATTTATTTATTTATTTGTTTTATTTTATAAGAATAAGGTACTGTAACTTGGCTATAGCGTTGATATTGTTAGCTATATCGTTCTAGTAATTTTATATGGATTTGAGATTAAGTTTGTTAATTAAGTTTACGGTTTACTGAATAAATACCGATTTTGTTTTAATGATAAATTTTTAGTGTTGCGTGTAAAAGTATTACAATTATGGATCCTCTCTCGCCAAACCACCTCCTCTCACCAGGAACCAGCACATTGAGAGACCCCGAAGCAGTCCGTTGTCTTTCTGATTTTGGTCTTTTATTTTGTTAAGTTTTCTGTATTTTCGATTTAGTTTACGTTTTAGCTAGTTTGATAATTTCTAGCGAATAAAAATTATCTAATTACGTTTGAGTTTAAGTTTGAGTTCTGATATTGTTTGAGTTTGCGTTTAAGTTTAGCTAGTTTGAGAATTCCTAGCGAATAAAAATTCTTTACGTTCCGTGTTCACTAGTTTGGTAATTCTAGTGATTAAAAATTACCTGGCGCCCTATTTTATCGAGACTAGAGACCAAAAATCGGAAAGATAACGAAGTATAATCCAGATTTTATTTTTAGAATTAAGTTTAGTTAAGTTCCCGCATACCCCCCTTGAAAATTTGGTTATAATATATATATATATATATTAGGGTGTTTAAAAAAAAAAATTTTTTTTTTTTAATGGTGTTGAAAAGTTGAAAGAACATTTAAAAAAAAAATTTTGGCGCCTATTAGAACCCTTAATATTAATATTAAGGTTTGCCTCAATTCATTTGTTATTTTGCTATTTAAATAACACGAGAAAATTTTTT
>NC_058166.1:9649932-9657071 GCF_020080835.1 Cotesia glomerata | reverse complement strand
TTATCTCTTGTGTGTGTGTGTGTGTGTGTGTGAGTGTGTGTGTGTGTGAATGTATGTGAACCGCTTATAACTTTTGAACGGCTTGACCGATTTCATCGCGGTTGGTGCCATTCGAAAGGGCTTGACCAAACTTAGATTTTGAAAACTATTTGGACTGATTCAGATCAATAGATTTTGAGAAATTCCTTCAAAACTAACTAAAAAAATTTTTTCAAATGTGGTTTTTTTGGAATAACTTTTAAACGGCTTGATGGTTCAATTCCAAAAACTGATCAGCTCTTAACCTCAAAAAACCACGTCGATCGCCACCAGTCCGGTCAAAATCGGTTGATTCGTTCGAGAGATATCGTGAACGAAAGAAAACCGAAAAAAGTGTTTTTTCGGAATAACTCCGAAATTCCTCGCGCGATTGATTTAAAATTTGAGATTCTTTATGAGTGTAAAATAACTTAACATTAAATATTTATTTATACCGGATCTGGGTGTTGAAAAGAAATTATAAACACTTATTCGTGGTTTTCTCGTTTATTATATAAAATATCACAGTTTAAAATTAGTGAACACTTGACTCTTAATAACTATCATAAATTTAACTTCTTAATTTATTTGAACTATTTAATTAAGTAATACGAGAATTATTATTAAATTAAGTATTTGAAATTACTGTAATTATAATCATAACGAGTTATCAATATGTTGGCACCATACACAAATATCAATTTAAGATTTTAATAAGTGCGTTGAGTTAATCACTTTTACCAAGATTTGAATACGAGCTCAGATTTAATAAATTGCATGAATTTGTTGATCTATTATTTTATCACAATAAAAATTATTAATGACGCGACAATAGTTAGTACGAGCGATGATACGAGTGAAGAACACGAAGGAGAGTCAGAACGCGAACTGAACTCAGCAGTCACAAAGAGAGGCTTGAATAAAAGCAAGAGACTATAAGATTATTTGCATACCTGGTGATCAGTGACGTCACCTCATCCAGGTATGACAACGACTTGAACTGAAGACAATTTTAATTAATGAGTCATATAGGTATTATATTATTAAGACTGAATATTATTTAATCTCTTGTGAATGCTGATTCAAAATGTAAAATAATTTATATAGTATGTAAAGCATGATCCCGAGATACCGGCATAACAACAATCGAGAGGTTACGTTTTTAATTATTATTATTAACCAACATATATTATTAACCAATTATTATGAAAGACAAGAAGTTGGTACCTGAATTTCCGATGATGGAAAATTATCCTGGATGATTTGTTGAGTTGTATTGCACAATGATGCACTAAATTAATTTATGTGTACTGAGCACGTGTAGCTGGCCACCGCGTGTAGAGTAATTATGCCGGTTGGCGGGTAACCGTCTATTTGCCTTGGGGAGTTGACTATCAGGGTGCGCGTCAATCGCAGCACCACTGATGCAGTAGAGTGCGGATTTACCAAGTGTTCTGGCGCGAACATTTGGTATCTTCGCAACAGTGAGGCTTGAAAAACTGCGTCGAATGCTGCCAACCGCGTGAAAATCGGTTTATTCATTCAAAAGTTATTGCGGTTTAAAAATTCAAAAAATAGTGTCTTATCAAATCTCTATCAGACTTTTGAGCTCGAAGAGCTCAAAGCATAGGAAATCAATCTCTTTGAGCTCGGAGAGCTCAAAATAACCCATAAATTGTATTTTTAAGCTCGAAGAGCTTAAAAACGTCATTGGTGCAATTTTAAGCGCCTAAGTATGGAATTAGCGGGAAGTTGCAGGGATGGCCTTCAGGGTCAACCGTTTTTCTAATTTTTTTTTGCAATTTTATTAGAAAATATTTGAAATTTTTGATTGGTGTTATTTTTGATTGCAAATATCTTTGAAACGGTTGATCTGAGGAACTTTGACCTTCAAACGTTTTTTGTGGAGCGTGAAATTTCCTATAAGACCTCTCTCTAAGATATTGCGTAAACAAGCCATTCCGAAGTAATTAAAATTCAAAAATAAAAAGAAAGTTTTCTCGTGTTATTTAAATAGAAAAATTACAAATGAATTGAGGCAAACCTTAATATTAATATTAAGGGCTCTAATAGGCGTCAAAATTTTTGTTTTTAAATGTACTTTCAACTTTTCAACACCATTAAAAAAAAAAAATTTGTTTTTTTTTTTTAAAAACCTAATATATATATATATTAGGGTGTGCCAAAATGTAACTCCCGTGGAGAACCTTTTAAAATTGGAATTTTGAGTTCCGCTTTTGACAGGGGCTGTGTTTGGGCACTTCCTAAGATATTTTGGTGTGAGACAATGTATTTGATTTTCATAGAATTTTTTAACAGAAGCTTAGTTTGGGTATTTCCGGTGAAAATTGAAAATTTGGCCGGAAGTGCCCAATTAAATCTCCTGTTAAAAATCCTATAAATAATCAAATGAATTCTCTCAATCCGAAATATCTTAGGAAATGCCTAAACACAGCTGCTGTTAAAAGTGTAACTCAAAATTCCAATTTTAAAAGGTTCTCCACGGAAGTTACATTTTGGCACACCCTAATATATATATTGTAACGGGTTTTTTCCGCTCATTGGCCCCTTAATTAATTTAATAGAAATAAAACAATACCTAGCAAAAATGATTCTAAATTAACAAGGGCGCCACCAGGATTTTGTATCTCGGTTCCTGGAACCGGAAACCAGAGCTGAGCTTATAATCTACAGGGAGAGAGAGTGGAGGAAGGTGATCTGAAAGAAATAAATTTTTATTTAACAAAAATGACCAGTATTTATTTAACAACAAAATTAACAACTGTGCACTTGCACTTACAATTAACAACTTAAGACTACAGCCTAACTAACGGCTGACCAGGACTTCTTAAAACTAACAAAAATTCTTAATCCTACAGTACTCTCATATGGAGCGTCTATACTGCAGTTTCTAACTAAGTCGCGCTGTCCACCGGACCCTCACGCTCTATCAAAATTCTTAATCCTGACGGTACCCTCTTATGGAGCGTCTATACCACAGTTTCTAACTTACTGCCGCTGTACCCCACTTGGCGTCTATACAACGGCTTCTATCAAAATTCTTAATCCTGACGGTACCCTCTTATGGAGCGTCTATACCGCAGTTTCTATCTTACTACCGTGGTACCCCACTTGGCGTCTATACCACGGCTTCTAACTTACTACCGTTGTACCCCACTTGGCGTCTATACAACGGCTTCTAGGATTTCCCGCCCCGGAGTCAGATGGACTCAAGCGTGCTCAACGTGCCTCTTGAGCGGTACTATCTCACACACACATTACCCACGCGTCTCCACACACATATCCCACTCACACACACAACTGACTCTACTTTACTTTTATTTCCGGATTTACAAAAATTGGACTCCAAAATTTACAACGTTAATTTTCACTAAAATTGTTCAGTCATTAGCTTACAATAAAACTCATGAATTATCCTCACGATTAATAAATTTACTTCTTAAAATTTCCGGCTTAAAACCGACGCTTCTTTTATTCCAAATTTAACACTTAACTCTGCGCATTAATTTAAATTCTTTCAAAGAACATTCTTTATAAAATCAACTTAATTTTTACTCGGACGTAATCCACACTGACAAATAGTTTTTATAAATAATTTTACCGGAATAATGGTATTAAATTTTACTTATTATAATTTTCACAGGCTTCAATTTCAATATAAGATTCAACCGCGTGAAATTTCCGACTAGACAATTATTATTATTGTTATTGTCGACTGGATAATTAATTAACAACAATTTTATCTCGATGTAAAAATAAATTCCGAAAATCATCCGCGGTTATTTCAATTTCTAATTTCGTCGCAATTTTCTCAATACTTAATTTTCCAATAATAATTTGAGTCTTCCATAATTCAATATATAAATAACCACGTGGAATTTTTCGATTTATAAATAATTAATAAAACAATTTGTCTCAATATAAAATAAATTCACGAAAAATTATCCACGGTTAATTCGATCTCAATTGCGTCGAAACTCAGTAGCCGATTCTCAATAAATTATATTAAATAAATAATACTTTTTTGTAACAAATAATATTAATAAATGATAATTCAATTGTTATAATTTATAATAATAGTCCAGTTGTTAATATTGTAAATTTACTGCGTCACAAAATTCTCAAGGAATTTGCGCGCTCAAAATGGACTCCGTTGTTCGTTACAGCGTACTAAGCTCGACCTCGGATACCGAAGCTTGACTAGTCGTGAGTTGCTGATTGGAATAATTCTCGATGTTCAGAAATTAATTAAATTTGATTAATCAAAAGATGAATTTAATTTAGCCAATCTTAAGATGTTAATAATTATTAACCAGCTGAATTAACAATTTAGATACTCACGACCTAAACCCAGGAGGTCTAGAACATTCCTCGGGTGTAAAATCCCCAGGAGGAATTGTTCACAAGCTAACAAATTAAATTGATTAAAATAATTAATTATTATTAACAAATTGAATTATCACTTATTAAATCAAAATTGAGAAGTAGATCGACCAGTGAGCCGGGTATAAACCCCAAGGCTCAACAAAAGGACAAAATTCCAATACCTTAATAATCTTAATACTGAAGAAAACTCTACTCTGGAATTTGGCTTCCTTCCTAGCTGCTTTGGTTGGCAATGTCACTGGTTTCAGCACTTCACTACTTCTCATTTTCCATTGCCGCTTCACTTCCGAAGAAACCCAAAATTTCCCCCTCTTAATTCTAGTCGGGTCCCGAAGACCGAGACGCGCCAGTGCTCCGTCGACTAACTACTTCGCACACGTGTGATCGGTTTTACCGATCAGGGGCAATTTACCCTGTTACAATATATATATATATATATATATATATATATATATATATATATATATATATATATATATATATTAAATTGATCCAAATAAAAAATTATGCGGTAGTTTACTGTAAATTTTATTAAGATTTCGATAAATTTTATGAAGTCTACCATAAAATAAATGAATTTTTTCGTAATTTTTATTTCAAAAATGGTAATAAATAAAAGGGCGGCATAATGTCCTGGTAACTTTTAGAGAGAATTTCTTTCCGTGTACTCATTAAAATAATTACTAAAAAAAAAAAAACAAAAATATTCACTGGAAGAAATAATGAAAAGTATAAAATTGTAAAGAGTGTGAGAATTCATTCGATAGGGAGACAGTATCCGTGCCCGTACTCGTACCCCGTGCGTGTGAAATATCTACAAGAGTGTGGTGTATACTTAGATCCGTGCCCTGTGCAAAAGAATGAATTACCTGAGTAACTGCTGGAATCTTTTTTACTATTGACATCCCGGGAAAAAATGAATTTGCCTAATCATATATAGTTATATATAATCACTTATATATAATTAGACCTGAAAATTGGCCAGATCTAATCATACATAATCATATATAATTATATATAATTATTTCTATAAAAATAAAAAAAATTTACCGCGAGCGGGGATCGAACCGGGGACCTGACGATTTGAAGACTTTTTTTTTTTTTTTTAAAGAAGTTTATTTTCATTCCAATCTTACATCTAGTTACATTAATAGAAAATTAACTTAAAAAAATATTATAAATATTGGGTGTGGTTGAAGGTTGTCCCGGAGTTAGCCCTCTCTTCATGCTGATTCTTTATGCTCTAGGCATTTTTGTGTTAACGAAAGCAGTACAGAGTTTGTTATTATAGTATTTATCTACTATGTAGTATCAGTTAGTAAAAAAATTTTAAGCCGTGGAAAATTACAATTTTTTGGTAAAAAAAACCACGCAAATATCTCTAATAAAGTTTTGTCCTTACATACTAATTGATAATCTATATACAATATTTATAAACAAGAATGAGTATGATTATCAGACCAAGGCTTCGTAGTTGGTTTTCCGGCGACGTTGGAGTATGTCTATGTGAAGAGAGTTGGCGTTTAGCCACCAGTATTTCTCAAAGTTGAGACGGTGAAAGTCCATTGAGTCCCGTGAGGGAATGGCTGTCGAGTGAGTGAAGTTGAGCTTCATTTTGCTGGGAGTATCCAGCTGTATACTGATACGCTTGTCAGCTTTATTTCTGGTCCAGTGATAGATTATGGGGATGTTGTTACCATCTTGGATCATACCTTTTGCGTCGAAGTATATGAATGCTTGAGGAGGAATGCATCCTGATTTATTACCAAGTTCAATGGCTTTATTGTCTACTGCAGCAAGGTTCTGGATCAGGGTGTTGTTGATCTTCTTAAGATTGGAGAAGTAATCACGGACGAGCTTGATGATGAAGTTATCAATCCGGGGAATGTTGGCCATTTCGTATAGAGCTTCATTACTGATATATTTATGGTATCTTGATTCGCTTGATCTATAGAGTCCAGTGCAAGCTCTTAGACAGCGTCTCTCAAAGGCTCGGAGTTTTTCCATCGTGGTCGGATTGGAGTTCCACCAGATGGGGGCAGCGTAAGTAAGTATGGGTCTCACAAGAAGTTGGTAGCAGATTATTTTGGCGTTCCTGGTGAGATGTTTACAATAAAAGATTCTGCTGTTGGCTCTGAAAGCTCTTGAAGCTTTCTCGAGTTGAATGTCGAGGTGTGATTTACACTTGAGGGTGTAGTCAAGATGGACACCGAGATACCTTACGCAGTCCTTGCTGGGTACTGGCCAGCTGGGGTATTGGTGTCTGGTTGAAAGTCATTGTGATTTGGAAGTCTTTTTCTCAGGTCTTTTCGATGAGGCAAGATGTGCTAGAGTGCGGCGAAACAGAATGACTTCGCATTTGGCTGGATTTACCCGGAGGTTCCATAGGGCATAATGGCGAGTTAGATCATCGGCTGCAGTTTGGAGCTCATTTTGGAGTGAGGACACTGAGTGGCCAGACAGATAGATAATTGAGTCATCAGCGAAGGCTATTGATCTCAGAGTGTAAGGGATCATCTCAGTTGTTTGGTTCATCGAAGGTGAGTTGACGATTGATGCTGTTAAGATGTTGAATAGTATTGGTGAGTTGACCGTTCCTTGCTGGAACCCTTCTAGTATCTGGAAGACTGGAGATGATATGTTTATACCGTCCCAGGTTACAAATGATTTGTCACTAATCATCGCTAGGATCATGCAAATCAAAGCCATTTTTA
>NC_058166.1:9638010-9649832 GCF_020080835.1 Cotesia glomerata | reverse complement strand
GGATGGCCTTCAGGGTCTACCGTTTTTCTAATTTTTTTTTATTGAAATTTTATTACTTTAATTGACTTTAAAAATTATTTCAATTTAATTTTTTAAAATGCATTTATATAAGTTTTATCATTTTTCGTGTAGATCATAACCCACTTCGTCGTTTGCAAAATATTGGCTACTAGTATATGAAACCTGGAATTGACCCTCTAAGGGGGTTATCTTTAGGAGTTGGTTTCACCCCCCTAAATAAGTTTTTCCGCTGATAAAACAAATACGTGCCGCTTAGATTTCGACGTAGAATGACATATTTTAGCGGCATCAAAATCGGAGTTGGACACCTGGAACCTTTCCTTGTAAGTAATAAAAACGGACGTATCGTTCTTTTCTTCCAAAAGTAAAGCTTCCTTACATTTATGAACAGGGTTAAAAAAGAGTTTAAAACTTCAATTTTATTAATATGAGCTAAATAAAATTCTTATGAATATTTCTGAAATTCATGGATAAATTTGAAAAAGTTATTAAAAAATTATTGAAATCAGAAAGCATTGCTGTTCGGATACGAATATCTTTGAAACGGTTGGAGTATACAATTGAGCATATCAGACATTTCTTGTGAAGCGTTAAATTTCCGACAAAAATTAACATATTTATTTGACAATTATTATTTTCCAATGTGGTAGAAAATTAAAAAAAAAATTTTTTATCTATTCTTTGAACTTTGATCTCGGATATCTTTGAAATGGTTAAAGTAATCGCTTACACGTATCAGATTTTTTCTGTAGATCATACAATTTTCTACAAAAATGTATATGAAGATTTGATTAAAAAATTGATTAATGAGTTATGATCTTTTTTATAAGAGACTGACGAAAAAATGTAAAACTGTGATGAGGATGATCTTTCTATCAATACGAAGATTTCAAATTTGGTGAGCATTTTCTAGAGGTGCCTGAGAACCAACTTGTCAATGTCGGAAGTTAAAAAAAAAATATTCAATTTTTTTGAATCACCCTAATCTTGATATTTATATTTATACATGAATTTAATTGATTGTATCGCTTTACTGATAACTATATTCTACGGACTCGATTAATTATTGTGAAACTTAATTAACTTCATTCGGATATTGTAAAGAGTATAGTTATAGCTTAAATAAATTTTTGAACTAAATAATTAGACTACTACAATAATAATTTTTAATAAAGTAATTAAATAAAAAATTGAACATAATTCACTTGAAAATTTTTTCTTCAATTCAACAAAAAATCAAAATTATGAACTTTCTGTTTTATTCCTTATCAATCAAAATTATTTTTATTAAAATTTGATCACTCTTATTATTAACAGTTGAATAAAGACACGTGCCGTAACATTTCTTCCAAATATTTTTCATCAATACTGAATACGTATTTTCTTCTATAAGCAACTAATTTAAATTACTCACATTATGTAAATTATTCACATTAATTCAAATATTTGATCAAAGTTTTCAGTTAGTTGAACATAAATCATCATTGGAGAGGGATAAATAAAAAACAAACTATTTTTTTATACATGTGTATGTATATATATTTTATAAAACATTCTATTTATACTTCATATAAAAAACAATACTCTGTATCCAATATTATTTTTTTTTAAATATATATTCACACTGCGCGATTAAACGTCTGAATACCACCATATAACACAGAACTATATTAATCGGCGGGTCAACGTTTAATATCATCAATATCATAATAATAAATAATATCTATAATATATAATATTCTCATATTCATATATATTTATAGATCTCATATTTATAAATATCACTTCATACTCTTGATCATTAATTACCATAATCTTTTCTATTTATTTCTTTTTCTTCTTCTTCTTCTTCTTTCTCTTTATTCGCATTTTTTTCTCTGATAAAAATAAAAAAAATTTTTATTAATTTGTTACAAATAAATAGATTTTAATTATTTCCTTTCAAATACTAGATACCGGACATATTAAGTCAGTCTCTCTTCTTTTGTGCTTAATATATTACCATGGACATGTGTTTGTTTGGGAATAATTGATGGTCCGTTAATATTATTAGGACCATTAATAAGATTATTATTATTATTATTACTATTACGGTTATTATTATTATTATTATTATTATTATTATTATTATTATTATTATTATTATTATTATTATTATTATTATTATTATTGTTGCATTATTATTATTATTATTATTATTATTATTAAGATTATTAACATGATGATGCACAGAACCGTGATTCAAAAAAACAGCATCTGATTTTCCAATAAACTGTCCGGATCTTTCTCCAGCTTCCAAATTATCATGTTCGCGATCATCGACGTTCAAAAAAGAATCATCGAAAACTTCACCCGTATCACGTTGCTCCGGCGGAAGACGATTTAACCTAGACTTAACGATCGATAGATGTTTACGAATATAATCTTGTTCCGGAGCCATTGCCGCAGCTTTTTCCAAGCACTGTGCTGATAGATAGAGCTGCCCTCGTTCCACCATAACCACGCAAAGATTGTGTAAGCCTTGAATGTTTTTAGGGTCTAACTGCAAAATTTTTCTGTAACACTGATAAATAATTAACATTAATAAAACCATTAACTTTTATATAACTTGTAATTGTCTTTATAATAAAAGATAACGAACAAAAATATATATTTATATATATATTAATTACATTTTCTGCAGCATTGAAGTCTTTGAGATTGTTAATGTAGATGTCGCCAAGAAGTATAAGACCTTTGATATGATCTGGATGAAATCTAACGAGCTGATTTAGAAACATAACTGCCTCAAGTGGACGTTGTTCTTCAGCAAGCAGTAGCGCTAGATTAAATAGCGCCGATCTAAAGTCTTCTTTAAGCGCAACGGCATTTTTAAACCATCTCTCGGCACTTGCGACATCATGATCATCCATTGCGAGCATTCCTAAATTGAAATGGAGACGCTCGTTGTTGGGGTCCTAAATTTGGATTTTAAAATAAAAAATTTTAAGTAATTTTTTTTTTACGCGGAGCTCCACCATTTTTCGGCCATAAGAAATCGACAAATTGTATTATCGATTTAAAGATACTAATGCGATAATTTTTCATTACTTTTAAATATTTTGTATTAAAAAAAAAATGTCAACATCAATTTTTCGAATTTTTGTAATTTTGTAGAATTTCTAAAATTGTTTTTTTTTTTTGAAGCAAGGTATAAAAAAATTATCACATCACCTTAAGATTTTGAATCAAAGGTCAAAATTTATAAATTTTTCCTAAATTTATTAAAAATGTTTAAATCATATTTTTTTTTTATTTTTTCAGTTTTTCATTCTTTTCAAGAAAAAACAATAGTTTGGTACTCAAAAAATTTAGATCTAAAAAGTTTCAATGGAAAACAAGACAAATATAAATTTTTTAACTTTTAAATTGAAAAATGTAATAGAAAACATCACATTCTTTAATCGAATAATTTAATTTTTCGATTTTTAATGGCAAAAAACGGCGAACCTTCACACTGAAACAATTATCAAAATTAACATTTCATTATTATTATTATTAATTGTTAATTGAATCATAATTTATGAAATACCTTTCTAAGCAACTTGAGAAGCCGTTCACGAGCAACTTTTCTCAATTCTTCGCGACCTAGTTCTTGTAACAATATCGCTGAATTCAATAAAGCTTGCTCGTGTTCCGGATCAAATTCAAGAGCCTTGTCCAAGTATGCTAATGCTTGTGACGCTTTTCCTTGTTCCAGAAATACAACACCCAACTAAAACAAAAAACTTGAAATTAATTTCCTGGAACAATAAAATATCATTACAATTTCTAACTCAAGAATTCATAAACTCACATTGTAATAGATATCTGGATTATTACTATCATAAAAAAGCGCGCGTTCATAAACTTCTTGCGCTTCTTTAGTTCGATTCATTTTAATCAAAACATCACCGCGATTAATATACGCCTGAGTGTAATCAGCCCGCATGCTGATAGCCTGCCTGTAAAGCAAGTCAGCTTCTTCCAAACGCGTTGAATTTTTGGCTATTAAATTAGCCAAATTGACAAAAACATTAAGATGGTTAGGCGCTATACGTGCCTGGTAAGATTCTCCAGGCTTTGCTTTTGGCAACAGCGACTTAGCCTGCAAACGATAACATTTGTGATTGTTTTATTAACTTAAATAAATTAATTAAATAGAGTTGATAAACAAACCTTGAGATAAGCGTCTTCCGCTTCTTTGAACATTTTAAGATGATTATATGTTCTTCCGACGTTTATGTGAGCGCCTATATCGTCGCCTTGTACCCTAACTGCTTCGTTGAAGTAATCCAAGGCTTCTTTGTACCGACTTTGGCTTTCTAATGCATGGCCAACGTTATTAAACAACTTTGCATTTTGTACGTTTACTTTAAGACCTGACATAAAAATTGAGTACTCATCAACCCAATCATTGTTCCGTACAAATGTTTTTACTGAATGAGACAGTAGTAAAATAATTAGTAAGATTGTTGATAGTTTTGAATATCTGAAAAATAAATTTGATTTTTAAAATTACTTTTTTAATAATAATCGTTTGCAAACATAGTATAGGGAAATTTAAAACAAACTGATCTAATTGAGGAGCTTTAAATCAAAGAAACTGTTTACATACTTTAGAATGTGAAATTAACAGCATGTTAGTATTCTTTTTGAACTTTGATACTTTTAACTTTCATTTTTTAAATGTATGTAGAGAGTAAATCGCGTGCCTAATGCCAAAAGGGCGAATTACAGCAGTTAGATGGGGTTCCATGCCAAAAGGGCGCACTGAGAAAACGGTTTGTTTGACTCAAATACACAGATTTATTTGAAATGAATCAAAAATATTTATTTAATGTTAACAAATTTCTTTTATATAAATATATATTACTTTGAATCAAATACTACTTCGTTTTGGTTTATTTAATTGAATCAACTCATTTATTTCATTCAAATAAAGATTTGTTAACTATTAACAAATCTCGTTTCAAGTAAATTACGCTTGGTGTCGCTATTTTTGAATGTAAGAGTATTGTTTACATTTGACTTTTTTGTGACCAACCACTATTTCTTTTATATTTATTTTATTATAATATTAATTTACCTATTGATCTTAAAGAAATTTTATTTTTTCCGGTTGTGAATTACTATTTTTTTTTTTCACTAGTTTTTTTTTTTTATATTTCATGCAGTTATTGGAACGAAAAAAAAAAATTTCTTATCCTAAAATCCGTGTCGTTTAGTAATAATTTTTTTACAGAAAATTTTCAAATGTGTTATTGAATATAAAATTTGTATATTTTATAACAATATTAGTTTATTTTCGTAAAAAAATATATCTATTACTTATAATACTAATAAAAATACTATGATTACTATGATACTGAAGTTAGCCGTCAGCTGTCAATTTTAAAAATTTTAATAACAAATCAATTACAATAAAAAAATGCTCCTAAAAAATTTACACTTATAATTTTTATTAATTTTAACATGTGAAATTTTTTAATTAAAATTTTTTTATAATAATTTTATTGTTATGAAAGTCGAAAAAATTTACAGATGTCTGTTAATTTTAAATAATAAAGTTAGTTGACATTTTTTATTTTTTTATTTTGCTTAATGTGTTAAATTAGAACTAAATAATATTTTTTTTTAATTGCACACTTACAGTTTTTCGAATTTTTTACAAATGAAATTAAAAAAAAAAATTTTTTTGTAAAATTTTTTTCAATAAAAAAAATTCTAAAAATTTTTAGATGTCGGCTAACTTTATTGTCATTGTTAATTTCAGTATAAGTAATAATTCCAAAAAAAGTGCCCATTTTACCCCAAACGTTCGATATGTCCACTTTTACAACTTTATAACCTAAAACTAAAAATCATTGCTTTGAGTATATTCAAACATACCATTTATTTATAGTTAACAAATCTGATTTGGTTGAAATATACGATTGTTAGCACCAAAGAAATATTTGTTAACTATAAACAAATCTGGATTTCATTCAAATATACTATAACTTTGTCTCAAATAAATAAATTTATTTGTATCAAATAAATATTTCTGGTGATATTTAAATAAGAGATTTATTTATAGTTAATGAGCCTCATTTCATTTGAATGAATTGTTTTCTCAGTGCGTATAAAAAAAATATTTTTTGCCATTCTTTTTAGAATCGCTCAAAACGTAAAGATCCCCTGGCGGTTTCGGCGACACGGTGAAAGCACGGTCGAATGACGGTTGTTTCACCGTATAAAGTTCGTTCTTACCGAGCGATCTGTCAGTCAGCATCGGATACCGTTGTGAACGATATCTACTATAAATTTATGGAATATTTACGGTACATACGCAAGTGAATCTACGACGTTATGACCGACACTGTACGCTCAATATACTGTCCAAATATGGTGATTTTACGCTACTATCACGGACAATAAAATAAAAAAAAACATTGCGGACAGTCTAGACCGAGACTCGAACCCGATTCATCTGGTCGCACGCCCAAGACTCTACCAGCTAGGCTATCTAAGATACTGCACGAAACTTTTGATTCAGTCACATCATAAAGTGTCAAAACCAAGTCATTTTTTTTTTCATTGTACAGATAAAAATAGCTTAAATAAAGTTATATTTTTTCCATGACTTCAAAATAATAATCGTAATAAATGATTCAAATTTTTGATGATTACGGAATTCTTAATTTCGAAATTATGGTGAAATTATTAACTGTATAAAAAAAGATCTGGAAAAGAAATTACTAAAAATTGAATTGTTAAAAAAAAATATCTCATAATAATTTTTCTTGATAACAAACAATTTTTCCGTAATTTTGAAATTAAAGTTTTCGTCTCTAAAAAAAAAAAAAAAACAATATTGATTATTATATTTTTCATAATCAAAAGGTATTATAGTTTCTCATTTAAGACTATAAAAAAAATTCAACACTTGTAAGCCATAAACTCTTCTGAAAAGTAATGAAATGATGGATCTCTATTGATTGCCTGTAATCTGATTAATTTTTTATAATTTTACTTTGAAATAAACAAAATTACAATAATTTAATATTTTTTTTTTAATTTTTCATCCCGATTAGTTACTAAAAATTTCTCATTTACGTATCTTTTTATACACTTTGAGTATTTTTAATGAAATAAAAAAAAATTAGGAAAACAGTTGACCCTGAAGGCCATCCCTGCAACTTCCCGCTAATTCCATACTTAGGCGCTTAAAATTGCACCAACGACGTTTTTGAGCTCCTCGAGCTCAAAAATACAATTTATGGGTTATTTTGAGCTCTCCGAGCTCAAAGAGATTGCTTTCCTATGCTTTAAAGCTCTTCGAGCTCAAAATTCTGATAGAGATTTGATAAGACACTATTTTTTGAATTTTTAAACCGCAATAACTTTTGAATGAATAAACCGATTTTTACGCGGTTAGAAGCATTCGACGCAGTTTTTCAAGCCTTACAAAGAATCTTAAATTTTGAATTGATCGCGCTAGGAATTTTGGAGTTATTC
This sequence comes from Cotesia glomerata, assembly GCF_020080835.1. NCBI lineage: Eukaryota > Metazoa > Arthropoda > Insecta > Hymenoptera > Braconidae > Cotesia > Cotesia glomerata. The sequence continues at coordinate 9,642,293 of NC_058166.1, read as the reverse complement.
CGAAAAAATACACTTTTTTCGGTTTTCTTTTGTTCACAATATCTCTCGAACGAATCAATCGATTTTGACCGGACTGGTGGCGATTGACGTGGTTTATTAAGGTTAAGAGCTGATTAGTTTTTGGAATTGAACCTTTAAGCTGTTTAAAAGTTATTCCAAAAAAACCACATTTGAAAAAATTTTTTTTTTCAGATTTTTTAAGATTTCTCAAAATCTATCGATCTGAATCGGTCCAAATAGTTTTCAAAATCTAAGTTTGGTCAAGCCCTTTCGAATGGCACCAACCGCGATGAAATCGGTCAAGCCGTTCAAAAGTTATAAGCGGTTCACATACTTTCACACACACACACACACACACACACACACACACACACACACACACACACACACACACACACACACACATACATACAGACACCGTGACAACCTCGCGGGGATAGTCAGGGAAGCTTCCTGTGACCTTCAAACGTCGAGATCTGATGAAAACTCGATTTTTGCAAAACGGGGTGAAAACAATAACTTCCCGATTTTTGAAAATCTTCGATTTTCTTAGCGGGAAGTTAAAAAAATATAATCAGCACTTTTTCATTGTTGACTTGTAAAAAATTCCTGACTTACCGACATTATACGCTCGTTTCACTCACAGAATACTGTGCATCTACCACCAAGTTACGGTTTTTTGACAATTTATATGTTTTCGAATGACTGTCAAATGACAGACGATCGATCGATGATCTACGATTTTTACTCAGGTAAAAAATCGGAGAAGTCAAGTAAAAATTTGGTTTTTCGAATAGTGAAGTATGATAACTATACAGAATAAAAATCATAAAGTAACAGTGAAAAACTTTCACAATGATACTCGTCGTTCACTGTCAAATGACGGCCGTTCGATAGTCAAGTGACGGTCATTCGACGATCATTTGTCGACACTGTGAATTTATGATACATTCACCGTCGTTTCACGATCATTTTACCGTGACCACGAATCCGCCATGGTCTGCAGAAAAAAATTTTTGACGCACTAACGCCAAAAGGGCGTATCTTAAGATATACGCCCTTTTGGCTTTAGGAAATTATCGGTCTATAGCCAAAAGGGCGTATAAAAAAAAATCAAGATTTTTCATAATTTTGAACAACAGTTTTCAAAATTGTCCGGAGAAAGTTTGTGAAAAAACAATTTTGAAAAAGTCAACATTTTCGATAGTAGTAAATTTAAATTTTCATCATTCTGGGCTGTCCAATAATTAAAAAAGTATATGAATTAAAAATTTTTTCGCGTACTAAAATTTTCATATTTTTTATAAATTTCCTTCTTTTTTGTTGCGTAAAATTGTAGTTAAAATCCATAATACGTATATATAGAATGAAAAACATCTCATTATAAGTAAGAAATTATTAACTAATCGTTAAAAAATTTTTTGAGTTGAGTATAGCTGAATATAGATCTTATGAAAACTCTATTTTCGAAAAACGGGGTAAAACCCATATAATCCCAATTTTAGAAAATTTTTAATTTTCTTGGCGAGCAGTTAAAAATTATACGCTCTTTTGGTTTTAGATCACTAAATTTTCAGTTTTCTAAAGCCAAAAGGGCGTATAACTCGAAACATACGCCCTTTTGGCTTTGGAAAATTTTTTTTCATTTTTAGGCTTACACAGAAAAAAGATTTCTTGACTGGAGAATAAAATTCTTGGCTCAAGTAAATTTTCAGGTGCCTGAAGGAAGACCGAAGTTGTCTTGGCCGATATAAAAATTTTTCTTGAAATTCTATTCTTGGTGGAAGTAATTTTTCTTAATTCAAATTATCATAAATACTTGATACAATAAATTTTTATATTGGATCAAGATTTTTAGATACTTTAGGGAAGCAGCGCCACCTACTTCAGCTGAGAAAAAAATTTTCCCACTTTGAGAAAATTTTTCTCTTGAATATTTGATACCCATTTTAGATTATTCTAGCACGCAATTATACATATTGAATGAAAGAAAATGATTCAATATTATTTGATCTTACCATTTGACATGTTCGTCAATAAAAATATTAATGAAAATTTATTATCGAGATATTTAATTTTTTGGAGCAAGAGAAAAATTTTCTCAAGACAAGAAAATTTACTTCTGTCAAGAACTTAAGTTTTTGGAGCAAGAGAGAAATTTTCTCAAAACAAGAAAATTTTCTTGATTTAAATAAATTGTCTTGGATCAAGATACGTATTTCTTGAAGCAAGAGAATTAATTTTGTTGGAATAAGTGAAATTTCTTGTGTCAAAAAAAAATTTTTTTTTCGCTCAAGAAAATAATTAGCAAGAAAAATATTTTCTTGGTTCAAGTGAACCATTCTTTCTGTGTAGAACATGTTTACAAAACGATTGGCACCAAAAAAAAAAAAAAAATTATACGCCCTTTTGGTTTTGCAAATGCCAAAAGGGCGTATAACTTTTATACGCCCTTTTGGCATTTGGCACGCGAAATGTATTTTGATACTTTGCTTTTAAATTTACCTCTTTTCAGAAAGAATACTCCATCCATGACCAACGAGCATACAAAAACCCATCGACGGAGCGTAAAGAACTCGTTCAGCAATAACGAAACCAACAGGAAAAAATAGATTTGACGCTGGTAGAAATGGCAGGATCATCAATGCTAAACTTATTATAATAATGATTGACGTTTTACGATTACGTGTTAATATTGCGACAATCAATAGTCCAATAATCATTCCGTGTGCCGCTAACGTTGCTAAATTACGTATATCTAACAAACTTTCAATTAATGGTATTGTACCCATCGTCCAATCACAGCATAAATCACTCGGTAAAAATAATAGTCTTAAATTAACAGCTGCTAAGTAATTGTACGTTAATTGTCGCGTTGGAGTTGGTGCTACAGACGCAGGATTGTCAAATCTAAAACAAATTTATTGTTATTAGTTATTATTATTGTAGTTCATGAACATAAATATTTATTTGTTGGTAATTAACTTATAAACAAAATAATAAATGAGTATGTTGTATTAATACCTTGTAAATACTGGTAAACGTGAACCCATAACATTTAATCTTAATATTAGGAGACTAAATGTAACAAGTGTTAATGCTGCTAAACGTTTAGTACCCTCACCAGACCACGTTGGATTTATTTTATTACCTCCGAATGTCGATTTTATTGTTAAGAATATGTCTATTGCTTTTACTTTTTGGACAACAAATATTTCATACACAACACACACTGCTGTTGCAGTAATTCCTTGCTCTTTGCACAACATTGCAATAAATACACAAAGCATTGACATCATCATTGGTCTCCAGGCTGTAAGTTTATTTGTTTAGTTAATTCGGGTAATTACTTACTGGATTAAAAAGCTTATTTACGAAGCTACCTGTAGAGGGTTTTTTATTACCTGTAGTACGTTTGCTTTTACAAGCCTTTGTGTACATAATAAAGGCACCTAAATAAAAAAGGGAAGACAGTGTTTCAGCTCTTCCTACAACACCGGTTACGGCTTCTGTGTGTACTGGATGTATGGCAAATAGTAATGCCGATACAAAACTTGCCAAGTCTGATAAAAACATCAGACAGGTTCTGTAACATTCATTTTTTGTTTTTTATTTTTAATTAATAGTACTGTTATTTACTTAAAATTTAATAATTTATAAAATTATATTTTTACCTGAAATAAAGTATACAAACAGCAATATGTAGTATAACATTTAATAAATGATATCCCATTGGATCTAATTGGTGGATCAGGTAATTCCAACGAAATGTAAGAACGCAAAATGGTCTGTATGACTTGTGCGATTGTTCCTGAAAATAAACAATCAAATAAATAAATTAATCGATTGACAAATTTATGGATTTATTTACTATACTAAATTAATTATTGTTGCCGGAAGCTGTAAAGCTGCATTGCATTTTATTTTATCTACGAGGTATAAGAAGTCTGCATTTAATGATAATTATTAGCGTTTAAATAAAATAAAGTAGGATTAACGATAATAGAAATGAAGAGAATGTTCTGAATAGAACAAAGCGATGAAAAATGTTGAGATAAATTGAATAGATAGATAAAAAAATAAATGAAGACAAAAAGGAATGTTGGATCTGGATAAAGAGTCTAAATGAAATTCAATGGAGTAAATCGGATTTTATCAAAATGAAACAGTATGAGTATTACACGATTGCGAGGTAAAGAGAGAACTCAACCGGAGAGTGAGAGAAATTGGATCAATACACAAGTGGTGATTCTATGAGTACCGTGGGGGTACTCGATGCGCGT
>NC_058166.1:9628899-9637910 GCF_020080835.1 Cotesia glomerata | reverse complement strand
TGTTGAAAACATCCAATACAGTCCCATACAGAACAATAGAATCTGTAATGGCTTATATGTAATCTATCTGGAGTAAAAAATTTCCAGATAGATTGAGATTTGGAATCTATATGTAAGTCCATCATAGCGGAGTTTCTTTATTGGAATTAATCGGATTATAATGTTATTTGTATTTGTATGGATCTCATCTGCACTTTACACTTAGGTTTGTATCTGTTCTTTTCGTAAGTCTATATGGACATAAAAACCTATGTGGATTTCCGAATGCGAAACAGAAAATTTTTTTAATGATTTTTAATGACAATTCCTCAATCGGAAAAAATTATGTATTCTACATGTAATAGCCACTCTGAAAATATCAGAATTTTTAAGTAATTCCATATAAACTGGAAATAAATAATTTATCTGTCAACACCAATAACACGACATTTTGGTCTATGTTATTTTATGAGCAGTTACGAACGTAATCAAATAATGTATCCACTGGAATACCTTAGGAATTGCAGCGACAAAAACACATCAAAAAACAAAATTTTTATTGGATTTTCCAGCTCCATACTAAAAGTTATTTTAAAGATTTTTATTTGTAAGTAACTATTGGAAAATGCTTTAAAATTTAATAGAATCAAGCAGAATATCCATAGTGAAATTCTACAGTAGAAGTTAGTTTTTATCGGAGAATCCAGTTTTAAAATAGAAATAATTTTGATGTTTTTATTTATAAATTACGTTTAAGAGTGCCTCATAATTATGTAATATTGATGATTATCCATATTTAATTTTTATCCCGTCACATGAAATTCATGAGGATATCCATAGGTGTATCTGTGGGCTTTTATAGGAATATTCAACTTTATAATAGAAATAATTCAATGTATTTATGTCTGTAAATAATTGTTAAAATTACCTCAAACCTCTATGAAATATAATGGACTATACAAATTGGATTTTTATGTCAGGTCTAATGTTATGTAAATGGATATACCCAAGCTTAGCTATTATATGTGCCTCTATACAAATATCCAGTCTTACATCAAGATTCCTTTTATATATTTTTATTTGCAAATTACAATCAAGAGTGTTTAACAAATATGTGATACTAAGTGGACTATCCAGATTGGATTTTTATTTCAAGACTAATGTTCTATATCTGAATAAATTACTCTGGCGCGCTGGCTGTCAATCGTTTTGAGAAATTTTTCTTCAGTTTCTGAAAAATAAGTCAATGACAAAAATTGATTAAAAACTATTTCTTGCTTAGACTTTTTTTTAAGAAACAAAAAACGATTTCAATAAACATTTGATAATTTACATTTAGATACTGTAGTATCTAGCGATGAAATTAAGTTAGCCGACATTTAAAATTTTTATATTTTTTTTTATTAAAAAAATTATTACAAAAAAATAAGAAAAAAAAAATTTCATTTGTAAAAAACTTGAATAACTTTAAGTACAATTTTTAAAAAATATTTTTCGGTTCCAATTTAATAAGTGAAATAAAAATTAAAATTAAAAACGTTGGCTAACTTTAGTATTTTGTTATCTAGTGAGTAAATTGCAAGTAAACGCTCGAGAAGAAAAGAGATAAAGTCATATGTGTAAAAAATATATTTACCCGCCAAAACGAAGGCACTGCAGCCACGTGGTAGTGGGGAAGGGGGTTACTCTATTCACAATCTGGCTTAGCCTGGAGTCCAGAGTTCAGGCCCTGGACTGTTAGTCAGTTGTTCTCTAAGAGTTGTGCGTATAAGAGCTTTTGTAAGAAGTCAGTGATTGTGTGTCAAATTTTGTTTCAAAAAATAAATTCCGTGGTAACAGCAGAAGGAGACGTAAAAAAATTTTATTTGTCAGAACGAAGTAAAGAAAACTGTAAGTACAATTATAATTATAATATAAAATCCCACTTTCTTTGTTAACAAGATCAAAATTAATTTCATAAATCCATTGTGTTTGCGTAAATATCCTTGTGAAAGAAAATTACTAATTTCTTTTATTGAAAAACTGAAATCTACTTTTATCTTGGTGTTTTTCAAATCAAAATTTCTTAATTTTTTAGCAAAATATTTCCAACAATCGATATTAAAACCTTAGTAGATTATGGGATTCTAAAGTATTTTGCATGGAGTGCCAATTACAACATTAGAATCCGATAGGTTACAATAAAAACTTTCATTGTGTTACTGCACTGAAAAAAAAAAAATTCTTGATTGTAGAGTAAATTTTCTTGGCTCAAGAAAATATTGAGGAAAGTTGAAAATTTCTTGAATGAAGTCAAAGTTTCTTTGGCCAAGAAAATTTTCTTAAGTCAAGAAAATTTTTTCTTGCTCCAAAATAATTTTCGTTTTCCTTAAAATTTTCTTGGCGCAAGGAATTCGTTTTTTGTGTATGGCGTGTGGATATTAATTAATTGTTAACAAAGCTTAAATAATATTATTGTACTGGGGCTGGCTGTAAAAAGTTGATAGAATTTTTTTTTATATATTGCCTTATATTGAAAAATTCATTTACTCAACTTTAATTAATTTTTATAAAATTGGTTTTTATTTTCGTTTGTGTCTTTAATAATTAAAAAACAAATGTTTTTTTCTCCTTAAGAATCGAAAAATTCCTATTTTTTACATTCTTAAATTCTACACTATTTTTTTTTAAGAATATGTCTGGTTATTGATATAAAAACCCTTTGTAGTTCATGAACGTGATTGAAAGATATTCTGTATGGAGCGCCACTCACAACATTAGAATCTATTAGCTTCCAATAAAAAATTATATTATGTTACCGGCGTCTGAATATTAACAAAGCTTAAATAATATTATTGTACTGAGGCTGGCTGTATAAAGTTGATAGAATTTTTTTTTGATATATTGTCTTATATTGAAAAATTCATTTATTCAACTTTAATTAATTTTTATGAAATTGGTTTTTATTTTCGTTTGTGTCTTTAATAACTAAAAAATAAATGTTTTTTTCTCCTCAAGAATCGAAAAATTCCTATTTTTTACACTCTTAAATTATACACTATTTTTTTTTAAGAATATGTCTGATTGTTAATATAAAAACCCTTTGTAGTTCATGAACGTGATTGAAAGATATTCTGTATGGAGCGTCAATTACAACATTAGAATCCATTAGGTTCCAATAAAAAATTTTTCTTTTTTTAATGACTCATGATAATTAATAATTAAAACTTCCTAAATTAAATTTTACTCAGACTTTCTATAATTAATAGATCAAAATTTTTCGAAACACCAATTATCTATTTATGAAATTTATGGAAAATTCTTTATTTAAGTTTATCGTTGAAAATTTTTTATCTTTTTTGTTAGAAATAAACATCCATGAGATTTGTAAAGAGCTTAAATTTGAAGTCAAACAACTTATCAACTGTTATTAGTTTAATTTTTTTCTGTACTTTTTTTTTTGGGATCACAATTAATATTTCTTTATGTATACCGAAATTGTTTTATCTTGAAACATTTTAGTTTGTTGCTCCTTAAAACTTGTACCATCGCAAAAGTAAATTTTTTTTCTCTGCGATAACGTTAGTATCGCTTCAATAATTGTGTATTTAGGTGAAATTAAATTAACTTGTCACCGGAATATTTAACCATTTGCTCTATAATGCTTTTTTTGGCGGAAGCATAGATGTAAAATACAATGAGAGTTGCGATTTTTTATTAATTATAACTGAACAAGACCATGTAAAACAGTTAGATGTTGATAAAGTAATAACGTTTTAATCAACAATTGTTTTAAAATTAGACGTAGTTTATACAGTAGAATTAAATTCGTAAATTTGTTATGGAATTCTAAGATCTTTTGTACGGAATGCCACGTATAACATTAGAATCCATTAGGTTTCAATAAAAAATGTTTGTTTTGTTACTGGCGAATGATAATTAACAAAATTTAAAAAATATAATTAAATTTAGACTTCCTAAAACCTGTAGATATAAATTTTTTTATAGCAAGAATATCTATTTATTAGTTCGTTATTAACAATAATTAACTTTAATTATTTATTTTATTTGCGTTAGTGTCCCAATAAATTTGAATTCGTAAATTTTATTTTGAGAAAATAAGAACAGCTTACTTTTTGGCGCTGCTAATTTTATTGTTTTTTTTTTTTTTTTGCATAAAATATTTTCAACAATTGTTTGTATGGAACCTTAACAGATTATGGAATCGTAAGATATTCTGTATGGAGTACCAACTACTATATTATAATCTATAAGCTTTTACTAAAAAATTTACACTTTGTTTTTGGTGTATGATAATTAACAAAGTTTTAAAAATATTACTATATTGAGAGGCTTTCCTATAAAAAAATTCAAAGATACTTCCTAGAAGAATTATTACACATTTATGATTTATGATTAATCAATAATAATGTATTATCAACATCACGTTTTATTTTCGTAAATGACCTAGTAGTTTTAAATCCGTTACTCTACCATTCAAACATACCCTGGCTGCATTTTTGCGCTAAAGAATGTGATCCTAATTTTCTATAGTATTTTTTCAATAAACTCCTATTAAAAAACTGAAGTAGTTCTGAGATTGGAAAGTATTTTGTTTGATGTATCGATTATAATATCAGAGTCCATTAGGTTTCATTATAAAATTATTATTCCGTAGCTAGCGTAATTAGCAATGCTTTAATAAAATTATAATATTTAAAAAATTAACATATATGCATGATTTCATGTAGGCAAAAACAATCAATTTTTATAGTCCGGTTCTATTTACGTATATGTCTAAAATAATAATAATTTGTAATTTTTTACTATGAAAATGAAAAATTTTGACTTTTTTGCGTGATTAAAATTCATACTTTCTTTCTGCTAAAATGTTCTTAACAATTTAAGTGAAAACCCTTACTGATTACAGGATTAATAGGTATTCTATTCTTTTGAAAATTCTGTAAATGAATATTGATATAGCACGACTCACAATGCGTAACATCAGAGATTGTGCTCTACGTTTCAAAATTTTTTTGCCTTTGTCTCACAACTATTTTAATAATTATACTTTCGGGATTTTTCCAAATTAAAATAATTAAAACACATAAATAATTTAATGGAGATTACTTCTGTCACCTCAAAATATTTAAAGTTAAAATAATTAAAAACATAATCAAACAACTATTTATGAGAATTTTATTTTTATCTGTTTTCCTATGCTTGTTTTTTACAAAGATATTAGCATTATGAGTCGTGCATTTTTGGATTTATTAAACTTTTCGTATAAATTCTTTTTCAATTGACATAAATTAGATTAATTTTTATATTATAGTTTTTACTGAACATTCGGCTTAGCCCAAATAGTAATCAAATTTGTTTAATGTAATTCTCATTGCTGGTTAAGTTATCTTTTTGAAAAATTTCTATAGATGAGAAAAAAAAAATAACTATAATGATTGAATACTTTCACAAAATATTAAGGAATAATTTCAGAAATCTTTTATTTTTATCGTTTAAAAATGTTTATTCCTTGCCAGAAATAAACTTGCACGAACTTTTAAAAGAAAAATCAGCTGTTGTATATTTAATTTTTCTCTAAATTGTTTTTTGGGATTGCAATAACATTTTTTTTCTTCTATCGATTTTTGAGCGGAGAAAATTTATCTTCTGCCAAAATTTGTCTTCGGCCAAAATGTAAATTATCAGATATCTATTGATTATTTTTGTTTTTTAAAGAAAAACTCTAAAGAAGAAATAGTTTTTTAATCAAGTTTTTGTCCCTGTCTTGTTTTTCAGAAACTGAAGAAAAACTTCAACGGACTATAGATAGTCAGCGTACCAAATTTCCTCCAGTTTCAGAAACTAGTTTCTGGAACTGAAGAAAGTGATGTGGGATATGATCAAAAATAACCGTGAAAACGGAAAGTGGCGATAATTCTATCCAATCTGTCCTTCAAGAGAAATTAGCCTTAAAAGAAAAAGAATTTATCCATTTCTTATATAGCTCTGAAGTCCTTTCAATAGTTATTTGCAGATAAAAATATATAGAATTATCTGTATTACTGTATGGAATGTTCTTGTAGAAGCCCACAGCTACACCTGGATGTATCCAAATATGTAACATTAAACCTGGAATAAAAATTTGGTATGGATAGTCTATTCGATCTCATATAGCTTTAAGGAAGTTCTAATTGTTATTTACAGATAAAAATACATTAAAATACTCTTATTTTTATATCGGATATTCCTATACAGGCCTATAGCTAAATCTGAGTACATCCAGATACATAACATTGGACTTGAAATAAAAGTCCAATCTGAATAATCCATTTGATACCATTTAGTTATAAGACATTATTAATTGTATTTTACAAATGAAAATACATAAAAGTAATTGTAATATAATACTGGTTTTTCATATAGAGGTCCACAACTACACCTAGGTATAATTTCTTATGTAGCTCTGATGTCCTTTTGATAGTTATTTGCAGATAAAAATAAATAGAATTATCTGTATTACTGTATGGAATATTCCTGTAAAGTCCCACAGCTACACTTGGGTATAAACAAATATATAACATTAAACCTGGAATAAAAATTTAGTATGAATAGTCCATTCGATCTCATAAAGCTTTAAGGTACTTCTAATTGTTATTTACAGATAAAAATACTTTAAAATATTCTTATTTTTAAATCGGATATTCCTATAAAGGCCTACAGCTACATCCAAATATATCCAGATACATAACATTGGACATGAAATAAAAGTCCAATCTGAATAATCCATTTGATATCACATAGTTATAAGACAGTCTTAATTGTATTTTACAGATGAAAAGACATAAAAGTGATTGTAATATAATACTGGTTTTTCATACAGAGGCCCACAACTTCACCTAGGTATATCCAGTCGTATAACTATAGACTTGGCATAAAAATTCACTCGGGATAGTCCGATTGATATAAGTAGACGTAAGATACTCTTAGAGTTAATTTACCGATAAAAACATATTAAACTAAAGTTATCATAAAACTGGACACTCCACCAGAAAACATTTTTTATCATTACGCTATGTTATTGGATTTTCTAATAGAATCCACTTGCTCTAGTACATCTTGGTAAATCCAGATAGAAATTCTCTAGGCATACAAATTCCATTAAAATCCAGATGGAAATTCTTGAGACATATAAATTCCATTAAACTTTCCGTTTTTTTCCTTTGAAAATTTGTATAGATCTGTATATGGATTTGCAGCGACAAAAGCACATTAGACCCCAATAAAGTTATTTGTTATTGGAATCTATGGGATTATTTCAACAGGGGTGGATCTGAAGTCACAAAAAATTTTTTTCTTGAACCTGAAGATGAAAAATAAGAGATCGAGAGCTCACTAAGTTATGGGTCATACCATTTAATATATGACATAGATATTCTTCTCGATCATGTCGAAGTATATTTTTTTCTCGTTGATTAAAAGCTTTCATTAAATTTTAAATTAATTTTGATTTTATTAGAGTTGAATTTTCAGGAAAAATGTTTACTTTTCAACGTAACAATCCTCTAAACTGTTTTTGAAAAAATGAAGCACCGCAATCTAAATGTTTACCAAAAATTGAAATGTATTATAGTCGATATTAAAATTAAAATTTTAATCATCTGTTGATGAGCATTACATCGACACCTTCATCGAACGATTACCTGGTGAAAAAATAAATAATGGCAATGATAGAGCTATTAGGACAGCCTATCAATAGTAGAAACGTTCCTTGGAGCAAGCTAAACATATAAATATAAATATTATTATGTGTATACTGATAATAATGACAGTCTGACTAAGGCACAGAATGATGGAAGTGTATCCTCTTCAAGTCATTTTGATTACTTATTTGAAAAAAGAATTCAAAAGTGAAGAATATGTTTGATCGTTAGAATACTCTGGAGCTAGTAAATTGTGTGAAAAAATTATTAAATTGTTGACATTGATGAAGTCGAAAAATTGGATGTTAATGAATTTAACAGACATCTAAGAATTTTTTAGATTTTTATAATAATTAAATTATAATAAAAAACATTTAGCTAAAATATTCCACATGTAGAAATTTTCGAGAATTATAAGCGAATTTTTAATAACATTTTTTTTATAATAATTGATTGGTTGTAAAAATTCAATGAATTATCAAATGTCTGCTAATTTCAGCACCATAAAAATTGGTATGTTTTATTTTTCTATTCATTCATTTTAATATAAAATTCAAATAATTTATTGATTAATTAATTTAATTGAACAGATCTTCGTGCGAGGAAAAGCCGGATTAAATAGAAAAATTGATGGAGACATTTTTGCTGTTGAGTTATTACCAGAGTTAGAATGATCAGTACTAAATTAAATAATTTTGTATGCTGAAACTGATCATGTAGATCCAGATGATTTGTTATTGATTGAAGTTGAGTGCAAATGTCCATAAATAATTCTAATACATCAAAATTTAATTAAAACTACAATGTAAAGAACATTTTTTTATGCCAGTTGAAAGGAAGATTCCTAAAATGATGATCAAAACATGGGAATCAAAGATTTTAAGTAATCAGAGAATAATTGCTGTCATTCGCTGGGTAATATTGGTGATAAGGAAATTGAGAATGAAGTATTACCGAAGAAGTGAGCATTTTATTATTTACATGAATCAGTAAAAAAAATTAGGAAAACGGTTGACCCTAAAGGCCATCCCTGCAACTTCCCGCTAATTCCGTTAATACCTGGCCGTTTTTTTGAGCTCTTCGAGCTCAAAAGTACAATCTATGTGTTGTTTTAAGCTCTCCGAGCTCAAAAGGTTTTTCTATGCTTTTGAGCTCTTTGAGCTCAAAGTCTGATAGAAGTTTCATAGAACACTATTTTTTGAAAGTTCATACCGCAATAACTTTTGAATGAATGAACCGATTTTTACGCGGTTGGCGGTGGCCTTCTACGCAGTTTTTAAGCCTCATAAAGAATTTCTAAGTTTCAATTGGTCAAACTAGAAATTTCGGAGTAACTCTGAAAAACACTTT
>NC_058166.1:9544572-9628799 GCF_020080835.1 Cotesia glomerata | reverse complement strand
TAACTTTTCAAAACTAAACATTTAGGTACCTTTTTTTTTTTTAAAAATTTTTGTTTTTAGATGTACTTTTCCGATAAAAAATATTAAAAATTTTTGTAGGGTATCATAATACATATGGAATTTTTCAGTTTTTGGACAAAAATCAATGATTTTTCGAAGTTCGACATTTTTTTTTAATTTTTTTTCTAAAATAAACTTTAATCAATTCCACAGTTATCCCTGTAGAACCCAGATTGGGCCGATTTCTCTTTCTATTTTTTATTCAATTGAAAAAAATTGTTAAATTTTCAAAAATGGAAAAAAAATTTTTTCATAAATTTTATTTATATAATGAGATAAATACAATTCAACGATTTCACGGCATTATATTCACAATTTAGAGGCTTCATCGATGACTGTAATTAGTAAGATTCAAATTTTAATATATCAATTAGATCGATAAACTAGGGATAACAATTATCGACTTACCTATAGCCAGTAAACTAGATGCTATAAGCTAGTATGTTTTGATTAAAAGTGCGGCTTTTTCATTTTGAGATCTAAAACATAACCTATAAATCTTTTGTGCAATCTAGTGTTTTATAAAAGATTGTCATTACATTTGTTGTATAAATAAATAATTTCTCTAGTTTATACGCGCTGTTTTGATTTCTCTTTATGGCGCCAAAAACGGTATTTGATCGGTGTTGTGTTCCTTTTGAGTTGGAATCTCATTTTAAAATTGGTTTACGTCCGGCGACTGATATTATGAAAGTAACGTTAGGATTAGATGATAATTATTTATTATGCAGTTCATGTCGAAAAAAAAGCTTCAGAGTTAGTGAAGCAACAAACAAATGCTCGTAATGATCCTAGTGCTGATGTAAGTGACCGTGAAGACAACTATAGTGACAATAATGACAACAATGATCAGGCTGATAATGATAGTAATACAACTGCCACGGATCTCCCATTATCCTTATCATTCCGTAAGTTTTTTTAATTATTTATACGTTACTTGAATACATTTCTAGTAGCTATATGTTTCACTATTATTTTTTAAGGTTCCATGTCATTTGATAGCGAACCCGAAGCATCACAATCAAGCTCAGGATCCCAAGTTAGCGCTGCAACTCAATTACCCGTAATAAACCATGCATTAGAATTGTTAAATCAATCACCGATTCCATCGAAGAAATTGAATGATAATCAATTTTTGAACAATAAAATAAATCGGGTATCCGACAGCTTGAAAAAAGTTTTGCTTTCTTCTTCAGATGAAGAATCGATTGATGACGATGGTGAAAATTTTCGCTCTCTAATTAAAATGTTGTATGATAAATTCAACGATAAAGAAACTGATAAGTCTTTGAATATACAAATTTTAATATTATTACCTGTAAAATGGAGTGAGAGACGTATTTGTGAAACTATGAATACATCAAGACATTTGTCAAGAGTAGCAAAAAATTTGGTTGAAGAAACGGGTTTACTTTCTACACCTGAATCGAAATTAGGTATGGGTAGCGTAAAATCGATGTTTTAAATACACTTGAAAACTGAATTACTCAACATTTTTGTATAGGGAGGACAATTACTGATCAGGTAAAATTAAAAGTTGAAAATTTTTACAACGATGATGAGTATAGTGCTCAAATGCCCGGTATGAAAGACTTTGTATCAATTCGAAGTGATGATGGTAATCGGATACACGTCCAAAAAAGACTTATCCTGTCTAACTTAAAAGAATTATACCAATGTTTCTGTGAAATAAATCCTGCTGAGAGAATTGGATTTTCAAAATTCGCTTCTTTGCGACCAAAACATTGTGTGTTAGCAGGGGCAAGTGGAACACACACCATCTGCGTGTGTACGATTCATCAAAACGTGAAGTTAATGATGCTTGGTAATTATCAAATTAATTAATATATATAAATGCGTGAATTTTAAGTTTACTAAATTACTGTTATTTTAGGTGCAAATATTTATTCTTTGACAAGGAACACAGAAAAGCCCATTAAACACTACAGCGATTACTTGAGCATGATTATATGTGAAAATCCATCTTTTCAGTGTTATTTAGGTGGATGTAAAAACTGTCCTGGGGTCGATGAGTTGAGTAAAATTTTACTAAAATGTTTTGAGGACCGGGAAATCGAGAATATTACATATAAATATTGGATATCAAAACCGAGAAGTAGTTTAGAAACTATTATTAAGCCTACAGAAGAATTTGTGGAAAAATTTTGTAGTGAGTTAGAAATTCTTCTACCTCATTCGTTCATTGCTAAGGAGCAAGCCCAATTCTTGAAGACATTGAAAGAAACATTGAAACCAAACGAATACGTTATTATTTGTGATTTTGCAGAAAATTATGCCTTCGTAGTACAAAATGCGGCAGCTGGTTTTCACTGGAATAATAATCAGGCAACAGTTTTTCCAGTCGTTATTTATTATAAAAGTAAATAACAAACTTGAACACAAAAGTTTAGTAATTATCTCAGATTCTAACAAACATGATGCCGTTGCTGTTCATGTTTTCATCGAAATAATAACTGATTACGTGAAAAGTCTTCCTGAACGTTGTAACAAGATTTATTATTTTTTCTGATGGAGCTCCTCAACAATTTAAAAACTTTAAAAACTTTGTAAATTTATATTACCACGAAGATGATTTTGATATTCCTGCTGAATGGCATTTTTGCGACTGCCCATGGGAAAGGTCCGTGTGATGGAATCGGTGGTATTCTCAAACGACTTGCAGCGAGAGCAAGTCTCCAACTCGCGGTAGACAAACAAATAACGACACCAGAAGAACTTTTGAATGGGCTTCTGCACCGGATAACTTGCCGAATATTATAGTGAAGTTTTCCCCAGAAGAAGATTATGACACAGCAGTAAATGATTTAAATGATCGATTTTTGAAAACGAAACCGATTACAGGAACTCAACAACTACATTGTATAATTCCGGACAAAAATGGTTGTTTACTAGTTAAAAACTTTTCGAATTCGAATGAACACAGAATTTGTAAAATATTTAAACGACAGAGAGAAAAGTAATTAATTTTAGCTGCATCAATTATTGATCTTACTAATTACAGTCATCGATGAAGCCTCTAAATTGTGAATGTAATGCCGTAAAATCGTTGAATTGTATTTATCTTATTATATAAATAAAATTTATGAAAAAAAATTTTTTTTCCATTTTTGAAAATTTAACAATTTTTTTTCAATTGAATAAAAAAAATAGAAAGAGAAATCGGCCCAATCTGGGTTCTACAGGGATAACTGTGGAATTGATTAAAGTTTATTTTAGAAAAAAAAAATTTAAAAAAAAAATGTCGAACTTCGAAAAATCATTGATTTTTGTCAAAAAACTGAAAAATTCCATATGTATTGACTTACAAAAATTTTTTAATATTTTTTATCGGAAAGTACATCTAAAAACAAAAATTTTTTAAAAAAAAAGGTACCTAAATGTTTAGTTTTGAAAAAGTTATGGCTATTTGAAAATAAAAAAGCCATTTTTTTGAAAAATTCATAACTTTTTTGGAGTTAGGTAAAAAAATTCAAAAAAATTCTGAGAACCGTTTTTTATAGGGTAGAAAAGGATGGAAAACTTTCGGCCAAATCGAAAAGGGTCGGGGTCAAAAGTGGTCGATTTGGCATGGAATACCCCATATACTAGCTGATACCCGCCCGCTTCGCTGGGCATACAATAAAATTTTATGTTGTAACCTAAATGAAAAATATAAACAAAATGATTAATTTCAAAAAGATAATTAATATAAATTTTGAATTAGAGAAAAGTGATTGTTTATGATAACCGGTGTTAGCGAGTATTAAATATATGAGAAAAGTATTTTATTATTAATAATCAATCAATCAATGGGTCAGTTAGTCAGTAAATCTGTCATTAGACAGATTTCCGCATCACCCATGACGTACTGTGTAGTGAGATGCGTTCCCATTATAATAATGTTATCCTAAACATTTAGTCTAGACCGGATAGGTCAAATGGTAGAGTAGCCGACATGTCACCGGAAGGTTCTGGGTTCGAATCCCTGTCCGAGCTATCTGAATTTTTTCTCGCATATTCTGTAAACTCTTATTAAGAAGGTCCTTCCTATTTCTTTCTCAATCTCTTCCTCCTCCAATTATTCTGTTACGTGAATGTTGGAACGCTTCACGTAATAATTATCCGTAACTCCTATTCTTTTCCGCTTCATAGTATTATTTAATTTTAAAAAATGTCAATAATTTTTTTAATTTTAAAAAAATGTTAATAATAAAATACTTTTCTCATATATTTAATACTCGCTAACACCGGTCATCACAAACAATCACTTTTCTCTAATTCAAAATTTATATTCATTATCTTTTTGAAATTAACCATTTTTTTTATATTTTTCATCTAGGTTACACCATAAAAATTTATTGTATTCCTATCGAAGCGGGCGGGTATCAGCTAGTTATTAATAAATTCATAACAAATTAAGTGGTATTAAAAAATATATTTATTATTACTCATTTTATTAGAAATTATCTTAAATTCACCTTTTTTTATAATAATTTAACTATATCTTTGTTAAATTTTAGAGAAGACGCATCAGACACAATTTACCATTTTAATTTTAATCATTAAAATCAGTATAATCATTTAACAATATCAACTTGATAATATTTATGTTTAATTTATCTGTGTTATGATATAATCGAGTTCATCCTTCATGATTATTCCAATACATATAAGTTATTTCAGTTATTAATGATTTAGCTATTCTTTCTTAAAAAACGTATGATTATGAATTCCTACTGTCCCAACAGTCAATCGATAAAATTTAAAATCAATCATTTTGACAGTTATTATAGCAACGGTAACCATGATAACGGTAACCATGGTAACGGCAACCATGGTAACGGCAACCATGGTAACGGTAACCATGGCAACGGTAACCACGGCAACGTTAACCATAGCAACGGTAACCATGGCAACGGTAACCATGACAATGGTAACCATGGCAACGGTAACCCTGTCAACGGTAACCATGGCAACGGTTGATTAGCGTGGGTGGTTGTAGGGGGGTTGAGTTCGATAATTTACGGGTGCCACTGATGGTTTCTTAGATTAGAGGGTCAAAATGATATTCCGCTCCCAAAAAAAGAGAGAGATATAGGGAAGGGGAAAGATTATAGGGCACGGGAGGGGAGGAGAAGAATGAGAGGGAGGGGAGGGGAGGGCATATGTGATGGTAGACGAAAAATTCATTTTGGCTAGGAATTGCGTAAAATCCGTTCTTAGTGAGCGTCTACATCACGAATGGAGTAACTATGCTAAATTTCAAGTCAATCGGGCGAATAGTTTCGGAGATCTCGTGATGAGTGAGTGAGTGGTATTTCGCTTATATATATATAGATAAGATATATAAGATATATATATATATATATATATATATATATATATATATATATATATACGATATAACGCGGCTTGTCAGCACGATAACGTTTTCAATTTATAACCGATTCTTCTCAAACTCAACATGCTTCATTTATCGATCAAGACCAAGGTTAAGTTCGAAGATGAGCTTAATCGGGCGAGTAATTTGGAAATGACATGATTTTGAAATTTTGAAAATCGTAAAAATTGATGTTTTTACTACTTCAACTTGGTATAACAACTGAATTAGACAAGATATTAAAATTTGATAATGCATCGTAAAGCTCTTTTAATAAGCTTCAATTTTCACTACTTAGAAGTGTTAATAGCCTCAATATTACTCCTTTTAGAGTTCGTTTAATGATACAGTTTTTAGTAGATTTCATAAAAATCTAACTATTGCAGCCGTCCTCATGGCGCAACTTTTAAAAAATTTAGTCATTTTCTGACTTACAAGGGGAGGATACGACCTTGGGGAAACGGATTTGGATAATCTTTGACACAGTGATAGTACACCATGTGGGTATACTACCTCTGAAATACTAAAGTGCAATACTCAAAAATGGCTGAGAAAAACGCACTCAAAGTTTACTCAGCACTATAATATATTAATAAGTAAATAATTGATACATTAAATTATTCTTTAATAAAATATTTTTTTATTTTCAACTTCATTTCTATAAATTATCTACGGTGTATATCATGAGATATTTGTAATTCATGAATAATTCTTATAACTCTCATATTCATTATAAGTTTAACTGAAAAATATATACCTACGCCAGACAATAAGAAGGGTCGAATATGGTATGAGGGTACAATAATTCTTGTCCTCGAGTTATTGTAAACTTGACTATAGCAGTTAGTTTCTGAATTTCGACATGAACAGACGTATTTGTGCAGTGAAATTTACTTTAAAAATTGTTTTATAATTTATAAAATGTCATCAAGCGAAGCCAGTTCTTCTCATGGAGATGAAAACACTCCTGATACATCCTTACATAGTGATTTATCGAAGCAACGGCTAAAAGATGGAGTAGTGTATTATGAAGGTTTACTTCTTGAAAGTGATTTAATTGCAAAAACATCTTCTGACACTCTATCTGAAGATGCTATGTTGATTGGTAGAGAATTATATGATAATACGTTAGATATGTTAAATAAAAAAAAGTTCGTAAGCGATCAAGAATTGATTCATGCTCAAGAAGAATGCCCAGACGGAAATTTTGAAGCAGTAGAAGATAATTCAGTTGATGACTATGTTCCAGATGAAAAAAAAAAAACAAAATGATGGATTATATTCCTCTGGAATATAAAATTAAAAGTTTTAAACATAGCAAAAGCTCACCCTTCATGGAAACTAGAGACATTACAAAAAATGGATGTAGTCATTTGAAGAGAATGGATCATTTGAAAGTATGGGAAAAAGATGTTGAACATGGTGGAACTAAATTTGATAAATATCATGTGATTGATTCTTGGACGTATGACCGCTTCGTCGAGGCAAGACAAAATTATCAACAAGTGACTACACGAAATTTGCAGCAATGGGCTTTAGCTGCAGCCAGCCAGTTTCCTAATCTTCAATTTACAGCGTCCGACCCATGGGTAAAAAATTTAAACAAAGACACAACATTCGTCAACGCAAAATTACAAAATTTGTAACAGACAAAGAAGTTCACACCATGCCAGAAATTATCGCCTCTGCAGAAATGTTTTCGCATTCAAAAAAAACTATTGATATCTAACTTCGATAGTGACTTCGTTATTAATACAGATCAAACAGGTATATAAATTTTCTAACGGTAAACTAATTATTTTTTATTCCATTATTAAATTTAATCGAAGTTAATCATTAGATTTTTTAAAATTCATATTTTCAGGATGTCAATACCAATCAATGTTTAATAGGACACTGACGGAAAAGGAAGCAAAACAGTGTTTGCAAAAGTACAAGACATGACCAAGGTGTCACACTCATATACTGCACAATATAGCATAACATTATCTGGAAAAATTACTACCACATGTTTTTATTTGTTTGCAAGAGCCTACAGGTGATTTTGGGCCAAGAATAAAGAAAACGTAGAAGAATATTTAAAAAATACAAAAATGTTATTGTCACATCATCAAAATCAGGAAAACTGACAACTACTCTCTATAAAAATTTTCTAGAGAAATGTTTAATGCCATATGTTCAAAAAAATAAATTTCTTTTAATTATTGACTCGTGGACAGGACAAGTGAAGCCAGAATTATATGATGAAATATTTCAGGATGATAGAAAAATGCCTACATGCACATTTAAAGTTATACCTCCAAAATGTACTCCGTTAGTTCAACCATGTGATGTCTATTTCTATAGACAAGTGAAAAATTTTATCAAACGATTGCAAAGTACCGCTGAACTTCTAGACAAGAATTATGAAATTCATTCCCGAGAGGATTGCATAAAAATTCATTCGATTATTCATCACCAATTGTCAGCGCCAATATTTCGAGACATGATGGAATATGCCTGGTTCGCCAGCGGGCTTTGTGACACAAGAAATTTTTTTACTAATGTCAATGATGGGTGTTTTTCATTAGACCGTTTAAAAATACCGTGTCATTGTAAAAAAGCAGCATTTATTTGTTGTTCTTGGTGTAGAAAAACTTTTTGTTTTGAATGTTTTTATCATAAGTATCACTCAGGATCATGTAATAATATCTCATAATACGTAATTATAAAATATTGCTTTAATTAATTAAAAAAATGTATAATTTTCCATTTAATTTTCGACTTATTATTTGTTTGTACCACCGCAGATAATTTATAGAAATGAAGTTTAAAATTGAAAAATTTTTTATTAAAGAATAATTTAATGTATCAATTATTTACCTATTAATATATTATAGTGCTGGGTAAACTTTGAGTACGTTTTTCTCAGCCATTTTTGAGTATTGCACTTTAGTATTTCAGAGGTAGTATACCCACATAGTGTACTACCACTACGTCAAAGATTATCAAAATCGGTTTCCCCAAGGTCGTATCCTCCCCTTCCCTAGTAGAAATAATCGAGTTTTCACTGGATATAAACCAGTAACTGGCCAGTGATATCCAGTAAAAACTTGAAATCGCGCCACCTACAACTAAGTCATAAACATTGGTTACACCGACAGTGTATCTTTACTAGTGTGTGTGTGTGGGTGTGTGTGTTTGTTTATTTTTTTTGTTAACCTGTACGCATCATTATAGTAATTATTATTAAAAAACAGTATAAATAAATCAAAATTAGTGTTTATTAACGTGTAAATAATTTCCAATATATATTTCAAAATGGATGCAGTGAAAAAAAATGACACATTATATAAATTGCGACTGTGGGCATTAAAAACAAATCTCCAATTCAAAATAATCATTTTCTTATTCTATTGTTATATTTATTATTAGTCTATCAGTCTAATGATATTATATATTTTATAATGTACACATAAATGAAACTTTTTTATATCATATCGTTTATTAAACATTATGTTGCATTTATTTGACAATTTTAATAACGCCTAATAACCTCAGAATTCGAAACTGACAGTTTCACTAAAGCCGCCATAATGTTTTGTTAGATCTCTAGTAAAACTTGCCAGTTACTAGACAGAAACTTGATATTACACTGGCCAGTTACTGGTTTAAGTCTAGTAAAACTGGCCAGTTACTGGCTAAAAACTTGATTTCATTTCTACTAGGGTTGTTAGTTTGTCGCCGAGGCGAAGCCGAGGTCAACAAACATGTGATCTGAGGCTTTCTTATTTTCTTCCCGAGGAGTGTATGCTATTTTTTTGCTCGACGAAGGTAGAAAGTGGCAATTTCGTTTAGCGCAGCGGGCCGAAATTTGACGCTTTCTGCCCGTCGAGCAAAAATAGTATATTACACACCTAGGGAAGTAAAGTAAGAAATGTCTCAGATCACATGTAATCTCGGCTTCGCCTCGGCCGACAAACATGTGATCTGAGGCTTTCTTATTTACTTCCCGTGGAGTGTATACTATTTTTTTGCTCGACGAAGGCAGAAAGCGGCACTTTCGTTTAGCGCAGCGGGCCGAAAGTTGACGCTTTCTGCCCGTCGAGCAAAAAAATAATTTTTTGCCCTCCGAGGCGAAGCCGAGGTTGACAAACATGTGATCTGAGACATTTCTTACTTTACTTCCCTAGGTGTGTAATATACTATTTTATCTTTTCCTAATATAAAATTGAGATGAGATATTGGGAAATCTCCCGGGGGCGTGGCTTCTCCTTGCGGCAGAAGCGTTAACTACTCTAAAGGGCATTTTTAAATTAGATGACACGTGTTTACATATCAGTGCTTGTTTATGGGCATGTCATGCTCATGTAAAGCTGGGTTAAGTGAAGCATGTAAGCATGTAGTCGCAACACTTCTATTTTGTAATAGGTTAGTTTTCTGTTTATAAATAAATTGATGACTGTAGCTACGATAAAGGCTATATAGATTTTTTAATTTTTATCATTTTTGAAATAAAGTTTTATTTAGCTCCAACAAAAAAGCACAAAAAAAAATAGTAAAGCAACGGAACCTAGAAAACAACTAGAACTAACTGAGGAAGAAAATAAACTACTTTTAGATATAATGGTGTCAAATTTACCCTGCAGTGCGTTGAACGAACACATGTAATTGCATATATACAAGTTAAATGGCTTTAGAAAATTTATTTTCTTTTTTTTTTTTTTGTAGAATCACTGTTGGTCTAGTTAGACTTATACAGTACTTGATGCTTTGAATAACTTTATTCTTTGATTTTTTCTTCTCTTTAGAGCTGGAAGGCATGAGGTTTTACAAGAGGTGTCTAATAATTCTACCTGTGATCCTTCTAAAATTCTCACTATTTTCGAAAGTCAACTTTCTTCTAAATTTCTACAACAACTCGGACAGGTTAAAGTAAATCCTATAAAAGATTGCTGTCAAAATATTATTTCAAAATTTGGTGATAATGTTGTTGATATTTGTATTCAAACTATGGAGTTTCATTCCGTGTGGTTAAAAGAACGACAATTTAGAATTACTGGTAGTGATTCCTACCAGTTATTTACATATAAAAACAATAAAAAACCTGATTGGAAACAGAAATCACTAAAATACTTTTATTCTAATTCAGTAAATAATTGTTATACACAGCACGGTTTAAAAAATGAGCCATTAGCACGTAATAATTATGATGAGTCTGAACCTTCGGTTCTAGTAATTGAATGCGGTCTCGTTGTCTGCCACAATAACTTATGGCTCGGATATTCGCCTGATGGTGTCGTTTTTGATAAAAACAATAAACCAATAAAACTAATCGAAATTAAATGCCCTTATGAGGGAAAAAAAAAAGCTTGCAGGAAGTAATCCCTTCAATAAAGTGGTTAGTTTATGAAAATGATAAATGGAGCATAAAAAAAAACACGCGTATTATTCTCAAATTCAAATAGGGATGGCTGTTTTAAATCTAACATCAACTGATTTTATAATTTATACTTCGTTTGATAATAAAATAATGGTATTGACTATTGAATTTGATGAAAGTTTAGCAAAAAATTTGTTTCATTCTTTAAAAAGGATTTATTTTAATTATATGATTCATTATATATGCGAAGCTCAAGCTCTTAACAATAATAATGAAAATGAATAACATTTTTTTTTAATATTCATAAAATATTTATGTTTTTAAAAATTTTTAATTTATTTTTATTTCTTAAAATAATAATGATATTTTTATTATAACAGTTACAAATTATAATATTTTTTACAATTATAGTAATATTTATATTTGTTAAAATGATATAAATATATATGGATTTATAATAAAGTTCAAAAACTATCATAACTGTTTTTTTAAAAGTTAGAAAAATTATTTATGTTAATTAAATATTTTCGCTATGAAATTTGTTTTTTTTTTCAAAATCGATGCACCTAAATTCACTACACTACAAATAATCGTAAAAATTTCTTCTACTTTACTCATAAGGCATACAGGCATAGTTGAACCAAGAACATCAAAAGTTTTTATGCGTTGATTGCTTCTTTCTACATGGACACGAGCTTTTGCAACATAACGATTCATATTTGCTTCTGATTTGGAAAATTGTTGTTTATCTCTCAAAAAAAACGGTGTGCATAATGTAACATCATATTTTTTACAGAAGTCGTGCATGGTAAATCCTTTATCTGCCAATACGATATCTCTTTTATCCATCATATTAATAATATTACTTTGTTCAAACATTGTATTATCCGATGCACGTCCACCATAAGCACAGCTTACCAAAGAAATTGTTCCAGCAGGTGTTACACCGGTCAAGAATTTGATTGTATAGGTAGATTTGTAATACGAGTAAGTTTGCAATTGACAGCACAGTTTCGACGGTTTTTGAATCTTTATTTCCGTACAATCAACAACTACTCGGACGCCTTCAAAACCTTTAAAGCACAAGGGAATATTTTTCAAAATATTTTCTTTGCTCGGCCAATGGATGCTTGGCTTCAAAGCAAGGTACAAAATATCAATCATCTTCCAAATTTGAGTTTTGTAGCCATTTTTAGAAAAGTTAAAAAAAATTGCTAAAGTAGAATAACTCATATTCTGCTTTAATTTCATAAAAGTCATGATAAGCAACTCGCGCAGGTCAAACTTTATTGAGGAATTGGATGTACTACGCATTGATTGTACTCTAATTACTAATTGTTCGATTGTATTCAAAATAGCAAAGCTTGATAATCCGGTTAATGTACTGAGCTGTTGATCACTTTTGATGCAAGTTGAAAATTTCGGAGTTAAATAGTCACTTTCAACTTGAATGCCAATATTTTGAAATATTTTCATAGTTGAAGGATCATTTTTTTCTTGTTTTCCTTTGTCCACAATAGATATTTGAACAAGAGATAAATCCTCAGTAGCTGATTCCACGGAAACTTGATTTTGACAAGATGAATCCCCGGGATCTCCGGTTTTGGCATCACTAGGTACAGGTTCTGCTTCAGATGTATCCTTGTTTATAAAAGACTGTTTTTGGAACGATCTTTTACGACGTCTTTCATCTCTGTCGTTAATTTGGACCAATAATGATGCTTCAGGGAGGTTGCATGAAGGAACACTAGTTTTTTTTAAATGGAAACGTAATTGATTTACGTTAGCTGCAACATACAAAAAATATTTCATTTGTAACGAGTCATCTTTTTTTATTACAATTATTTTATGATACAGAAACTAACAGGCGTCTGATAATTGTTTAGATTTTTAAATAAATGAATCATAATAAAAAAATTTTTTTCATATTCTACATGCAGAAATATTAAAAAAATTATCATTGCAAATTTGACTAAATTTTTTTTTAATTATAATTTATAAATTAATCAAAAAATGATCAGATGTCTGCTGATTTTACTTTTATATTATTATTTCATTATAATAAAAAATAAAAATTTTTAACAATGAAATAATAGTTGAAGAATAATAATCTATGAATTTATAACTTACATGTTGGTAAATAATCACTTTTTGTAAAGTGTAATGAACATACACTCTTATATTGACTAACCTCATTCCCAATTTTCAACGCCTTTATCCAAGCCAATCGACGGTCTATTATTTCATCTTCACCAAACTTATTTATTATTTTCACTAAATTACTATTAGCAACCGGAAAATTATAAAATAGAATTGTATCATCCCTCCAAGACTTGCTGTTACATCCATAAACACAACAAAAAATCTTGCTTTTATTTTTTCGAGGAGGAAACTCCATGGTCACTAAATGTCACTATATTTAAAAGAAACTATTAATTAGGTTTACAATTAATGTTATAAATAAACGTAAAACTTGTTATTTAT
Source organism: Cotesia glomerata (assembly GCF_020080835.1). Classification (NCBI taxonomy): domain Eukaryota; kingdom Metazoa; phylum Arthropoda; class Insecta; order Hymenoptera; family Braconidae; genus Cotesia; species Cotesia glomerata. The sequence goes on along the minus strand of NC_058166.1, from coordinate 9,615,513 downwards.
ACAATATAAAATATTTTTAAACTTTGAATTTTTAATTGTAGCATGCATAAGACATCAGCTGTTATAAACTCGACCCGGTTACGCTAGTTCATATTTCAACCATCAGATAGCGTATTTTAGTGGAGCACTTCCCAATATGTGGCATCAATTTATTCGTAATGTGATTAATCGAATGCATCATAAGCATGAAAATAATGCATACTTTATATTTAGGCTCACTATTACGCACATATTTACATAATAGATATATTAAAATTTTATGAAATGTTTGATCCTAAGCTTTATTTATGATCATACAAAATGTTTATTTAACCCTCTGAAGCCGAGATGGGACTAAGTGAGCCGCGTGGCACTGGAGTAGGGAACGTGTAAAGTAAATGTAGAAGGGGGCGTCTCACCAAGAGTGGGGGCGGTTTTTAACAAATTTAAATAATGCTGTGAAACGGGAAAGAATGGGAGTTATTATTAGTTACTCGCTTCGCTCGTGCCGCAAATGTCGGGGGCAGGCATCAATTTTTTTTCGATGCAGTACATGAAATATTTTACGTACTTTCGACCGGCTATAAAGAAAAATAGTATACACTACACGGGCAGAAGTTTGAGAGCTCTGAACTGCGCGCCGTGCAGAAATCTCAAACTTTCTGCCCTAATAGTGTAATATACTATTTCAGCAGGGATAGTATAAGGCTGAAGCCCGATAGGGCCGAGGCTTTATATCCCTGCTGCAAATAAATATCGCCGAGACCGTATTTCCGCGTGGTTTGTCCATGGTGCTTAAAAAATTTTTCGTCCTATGGCGAACGTATGCGGGTTTTTACGTGCAGGGGATACTCAATTTATAAATAAATAGCGTACGACGCCATAACCCTCTAATCCTCCAAATAAAAATACATGAAAGTCTTGAAGTTAGTCAAAGGTGCGCTTTTTAATTTAAAATGACAGTTAAAACGTAAGCTACTCGGCTGTATAGAGATTGGTGACGCTTGCGTGACATTGTCCTCGACTGTATAAAGTTCTATACAGCCCAGTAGATACTGGCGCGTACGCGTATTATTTACAAATTAAGTGTCGTCTGCGCGTAAAAGCCCCCATACGTCCACCTAGGACGAAAAAGTATATAAGCACAATTTTTCTCACTAATATTTACGAATAGTAAATAATATTAATCAAAATATTCAATTTAAATCACTACTGAATATAATTTATTAGCACATATATAATTTGCGCTTGTATGAAACTGAAACACGTGTTGTGAATTTAGAAACTAGAAACATGTGGATAAATATCATAAATATAAAAACAGTGATCAGAGACGACGAGCTTGCCAACATGCGCGACTAAGAGGTTCTATTTCTATTTTGTTAGTAGCTTTTTTTTCAAGATTTGATAAGCGGTTTATCAGGCAGCTTCAACCTGTTACTTTTGTGTTACAGTGAGGCGTGCGCATCTTAAAATTTCACTCTCATCATTTTTTCATAACGCGCCTAAAGAAGTATAACTTCAAAAAAAATTATCGACTGTTCTTCATAGTTTTAGTATATCTATATCTTTATTTTTTATATACATATACATAAAACACAATAGGGGTGAACCAAGTCAACTATGTGATGCTCTGGATTGCGTTAAGCATGTGACACTAGTTGTAGCGAAGCGCGAATTTGAACATTTTTTCCGAATTTGAAATTCTAGTTTTACACGCCTTATAAATATTTTATTATTTTGTTTTTTGTATTTTATTTTAATCAATTTTATTGTGGAAAATGAGATTATGAGACGTGCACTTTTGGATTTTCCAAACCATTTTTCTCTTGCGTTGGAATATTGGACGCTACTCGTTGCTAACGTTCGCGCTGGCCTGTAACATCTATACTACGCGCATGCGTTCGAGTGCCACGCATTCACTCTTGCTCTGTCTCTTTCTACTCCCCCTCCCCAGGAGCGTTGAACGTTTAACGCAACAGTGCTTTCATACCCCCTCCATGGTAGCGTTAAACGTTTAACGCAACCTTGTTGGAAGTCGCATAAGAAGTATAACTTAACAGCCGAGACCAGTGATTGCAGTTTCAATCGGCTTAGCGAAGCGAATGGAAATTTTGAAAAAACGTTTTTAGAGATAATAGATAATTTAATAAACTATTTCACCACAAAGCGTTTTTTTCAAAAATTTTATTCGTTTCGTGAAACCAATCGAAACTGCAATTGCTCTGCTGTTGGGAGTGCAACAGAGATAGTTCCGTTGAACTCCGTGAGAGCAAACCGAGAAAAAGATGGTCTCGCCTGTTAAAAAAAAATGGACCTGACTGGTGGGGGCAGATTGATCCCTCCCTCTGATCTGAAATTAAAAAATTACTGATTTTTAATTAGTATAAAGTGTAAGTATAGTTATCGTCGGAACTAGAATGAAAAAAAAAAAAAAAAAAAATATTTGACAAAATGGCGCGTAGTTAAAAGTACAAATCTGAAACTCGTTTTCAGAAAATACTTTTAACTACGTGCCATTTTGTCAAATATTTTTTTTTTTCATTCTAGTTCCGACGATAACTAGACTTATACTAATTAAAAATCGGTCATTTTTTTAAATTTCAGATCAGAGAGAGAGATCAATTTACCTCCACCAGTCAGATCCATTTTTTTTTTAGAGGGGGACTTCAGCGCCATTTTTCTAATTTAAAAAAATTTTTTTTTTTGTTTTGATTTTCATTTTTGTGTAATTGATAAGTAATAGAATAAGTGTAAAAAAATTTGAAAGCATTAGTCATTACCTTCACATAGAAATAAAATTTTTTAAAATAGCTTAAATTTTAGGCCGCTAGACCACCGGGTTAGGTCCCCTTAAGGTAGTTCGGTCATAAATGCAAAATTTTAAGAAGTTTTAGAAATTTGAAATATGGGTAAGAGAATACGCATTACATGTGCTGTTGAAATTTAAAATCAATTTACTATACCAGAAATGAGATAATTGTAATTAAAAATGACATTTTAGCACAGACAGTATAGGTGGAGAGTGAGCTATAATCACAAATATTGATGGTTATTGCATTGAAAGGATTTTAAAATCGTTTCAAAAAACTGATACCTGCACTGAGAAAACAATTCATTTAAATGAAATGAGGCTCGTTAACTATAAATAAATCTCTTATTTAAATATCACCAGAAATATTTATTTGATACAAATAAATTTATTTATTTGAGACAAAGTTATAGTATATTTGAATGAAATCCAAATTTGTTTATAGTTAACAAATATTTCTTTGGTGCTAACAATCGTATATTTCAACCAAATCAGATTTGTTAACTATAAATAAATGGTATGTTTGAATATACTCAAAGCAATGATTTTTAGTTTTAGGTTATAAAGTTGTAAAAGTGGACATATCGAACGTTTGGGGTAAAATGGGCACTTCTTTTGGAATTATTACTTATACTGAAATTAACAATGACAATAAAGTTAGCCGACATCTAAAAATTTTTAGAACTTTTTTTATTGAAAAAAATTTTTTTTTTTAATTTCATTTGTAAAAAATTCGAAAAACTGTAAGTGTGCAATTAAAAAAAATATTATTTAGTTCTAATTCAACACATTAAGCAAAATAAAAAAATAAAAAATGTTGACTAACTTTATTATTTAAAATTAACAGACATCTGTAAATTTTTTCGACTTTCATAACAATAAAATTATTATGAAAAAATTTTAATTAAAAAATTTCACATGTTAAAATTAATAAAAATTATAAGTGTAAATTTTTTAGGAGTATTTTTTTATTGTAATTGATTTGTTATTAAAATTTTTAAAATTGACAGCTGACGGCTAACTTCAGTATCATAGTAATCATAGTATTTTTATTAGTATTATAAGTAATAGATATATTTTTTTACGAAAATAAACTAATATTGTTATAAAATATACAAATTTTATATTCAATAACATAATACTGAAGTTAGCCGTCAGCTGTCAATTTAAAAAATTTTTATACCAAATCAATTACAATAAAAAAATGCTTCTAAAAATTTTCACTTGTAATTTTTACTAAGTTTCACATGTGAAATTTTTAAATTAAATTTTTTTTATAATAATTTAATTGTCATAAAATTCTAAGAATATTTTTTGTCTGTCAACTTCAGTGTCATTCAATAACGCATTTGAAAATTTTCTGTAAAAAAATTATTACTAAACGACACGGATTTTAGGTTAAGAAATTTTTTTTTTCGTTCCAATAACTGCATGAAATATAAAAAAAAAAACTAGTGAAAAAAAAATAGTAATTCACAACCGGAAAAAATAAAATTTCTTTAAGATCAATAGGTAAATTAATATTATAATAAAATAAATATAAAAGAAATAGTAGTTGGTCACAAAAAAGTCAAATGTAAACAATACTCTTACATTCAAAAATAGCGACACCAAGCGTAATTTACTTGAAACGAGATATGGACACTGTTATGCATTAATGTGTTAAGTGCTATGGAAATCCTATGTACTTAACACACTATTGCATAACAGAGTCCATATGTTAATAGTTAACAAATTTTTATATAATCGAGTATATATAATCGAGATAGATAATCATAAAAATATTAAAATTTTCAACAAACTATTTAATATATAAATAATATTAATATAGTTATTAATTCAGGATAGAAATTAAATGATTAAAAATATTCAATGATCAATTGTAGCTTCTTAAAAAATAATAGTTTAAAAAAACTAAAAACACGCTTTTTATAGAAAACCAAACTAAAAAATAGAAAATAAATTTTAATAAATTTAAATTAAGAATAGTGTTAAAAATTTCAATAAATATAAATTAATAATAGTGTAAATAAAAAAATGTATTTTATTTTAAAAAAAGCGTGGGGTGCTTTTTAAGATATCAAAATGATAATCACTCTACTCATATCTGTCAATAAAATATTTATAACTATTGACACCATGCACTTACGCTTTTTAAAAATAAAATACATTTTTTTATTTACACTATTATTAATTTATATTTATTGAAAATTTTAACACTATTCTTAATTTAAATTTATTAAAATTTATTTTCTATTTTTTAGTTTGGTTTTCTATAATAAGCGTGTTTTAGTTTTTAAACTATTATTTATTTTACTTTTAGTTTGGTTTATTTATAAAAGCGTGATTTTTAGTTTTTAAACTATTATTTGTTGATTATCAAAAATATTCAGGCGCGCAAATTACCCACGGAGAGTTACATACTGACAAACTGACATACAAGTGAAGCTAATATAAAGCGTGTAAAAAACCTACGGAGGAAAACACCTGGTTTCGAAATATAACTTCGGGATGGTCATCAGAGGATTCCGGGTTGATGTACGGGTTTATCTGTGCCATTCCCGATGAAAACCTACGGAGGAAAACACCTGGTTTCGAGATATAACTTCGGGATGGTCATCAGAGGATGACTAGGAAGGTCATCACCTGGGTTCTAGGTTGATAATCAAAATTTAAATAATATCATTATGGTAGTCTCTTTATGCGAAGGAGAGTTACATACTGACAAACTGACAAACTGACAAACTGACAAACTGACAAACTGACAAACTGACAAACTGACAAACTGACATACAAGTGAAGCTAATAAAAAGCGTGTAACAAAAATATATCGAGTAACACGCAATGGTGTTAAAAAAAAGTAGATTACACCGTGTTAAAATTACTCGGATGGAAAATTTACACCGAGAGAATTTTACACCGTTATTTCACACTACACAGCTGTGTAAAGTGCTCCGGGTCTATTTTTACACCGAAATTTTTTACAGTGTATTCTTCAATAATTGATCCTAGGATTAATAAGTCCGACATAGTATATTAATACACCCAGAGCAGAAAAGTATGAAATGGCCTAGATCACAGGTAATTGTTGGCCGAGGCGAAGCCGAGGTCAACAAACATGTGATCTTCTGAGGCATTTCTTACTTTCTTACCCTAGGTGAGTAATATACTATAGTATATTACACACCTAGGGAAGTAAAGTAAGAAATGTCTCAGATCACATGTAATTGTTGGCCGAAGCAAAGCCGAGGTGAACAAACATGTGATCTGAGGCTTTCTTACCCGTACTGAAAAAAAATATACGCTGCATATACGGGGTCAAAAAAAAAAGTATGTGGCGTATATATTTTATATGTGCGACGTATATGTATTTTTGTCAGCATATATGTGCATATATATTTTTTCAGTGTGGGTATTTACTTCCCGTGGAGTGTATACTATTTTTTTGCTCGACGAAGGCAGAAAGGGGCAACTTCGTTTAGCGCAGTGGGCCGAAAGTTGACGCTTTCTGCCCGTCGAGCAAAATATATTTTTCAGAACATTTTAAATCTAATCTTTTCATCATAAATCGCTTTCCAACTGTATTTAATAATCGCGGTACTACTTAGTGTCAAAATTTTTTTTCTCCTATCATTTTGAGAATGTAAAAAAGTAAAAGTCTGGTCAAAAAACGTAGAAATAAATTTTTTTTCGTCATACACCCTTTTGGCTTTAAGAAAAAAAATTTTAAAGCTAAAAGGACGTATATGAAAAAATAGTCCAAATATCTTTAAAGGACCTCAAAACATCGAGATCTAATAAAAAATTGATTTTTGGTAGTTAGATTAAAAACATAAACATATCCCAATTTTTTGAAATTTTGAATTTTTTTAACCAGAAGTTAAAAATTTTATTAAAAAATCTTTCAATGAGTTTTCACAAAATACGAAAAATTGAATATTTAAAAAAATTGGGACTTGTTTTAAGATACGCCCTTTCGGCATTAGTAAAACGCGTAATAAATAATATTGATATTTACTTACATTTCTTGTTTCAGATTCAAATAGACTATTGTTTGCATCCTGGTGGATTTTTATAACAATTATAACTGCTTTTTATACTGCTAATTTGACTGCATTTTTGACATTGTCTGAATTTACGCTGGAGTTTACTTCAGTCAAAGATATTTATAACTTACGCAAATCTTGGACAGCTCAACGTCATTATATTATTGATATTACAGTAAATAGAGTAAGTTTGTTATAATTGTTTTTTTTTCAATAATAATTACAATCATAATTACTTATTATCAATAAGAAATTTTCATTAGATTATATTTAAATAAATAACGACTTATTTTTTTTAGAATGATCCAGGAGAGCTTGAACCTCTCAAAAAATCACTTAACAAAACCCGTGGTATGTTTTACAACATTACCAAAGAGGATAATAAAGCTAAAAAAGTAGCCGGTTTTGTTACAAACGATCGTTTGTTCATCGATGAAGTTCAATTCGTCGAGGATTTCATCTACCGCGATTATCTGAATCGCACGCGTTTGAACATGATAGAAAAGGAGAAATGTTACTACATTAAAATGCCGAACTCTGTGTATGAACAAAATCGTGGATTTGCTTATCCATTGAATTCGCGGATTAAAAAAATAATTGACCGACAGTGAGTAACATTTGTTAATTAAATAATCATCAGCAGCTTATGTTTATTTTTCAATATTATTTTCATTTTCCAGATTGTTGCATTTAGTAGAAACGGGGATAATCAAGCACATAGAATCGATAAATAGACCGAGGGTTACATATTGCCCACTCGATTTAGGTTCAACGGAACGTAGATTGGAGAACAGAGACTTTAAATTGACATACGAAGTTATTGCAACTGGTTTTTTGTTGGCATTGATATGCTTTATTGTGGAAGTAAGTCAACATTACTTCAAATGTCGGGTGTGCTTGTGTTGCGCTGACTCATGTACCTGTTGCAAAACGCGTATGAAGGTGCAAGTAAGTCCAGCGAAGCGCCCGCAATTACCATTACCTCCATTGCCGATAACAAAAGAATCAATTAAAACCGAATTTTCGGCGTTTCCTCAAACTCAAATTCCGATTTACGATTCTATTGACAATGTTATAAGTTCTAAGACTCGTTTTATTAATGGACGTGATTATTTTGTTATCAAGGGAGTTACGGGGGAAAAACGATTAGTACCAGTTCGTACACCATCAGCGTTATTGTTTCAATACACTAATTAATTGATTGATTATTTCAGTTAGAGTGTTTTGGATTTCAAATTTGATTGCTATTTGACAACTGAATTAATAATAATCAGCCGACGCAGTGATCGTATTGATTTTTTCATTTCTTCCCCCGCAAAGAGTAATTGTAACACGAGCTGTTACTGTGTAACATTCATCAATAATGTGTCGTGGTCTATCAGATGTGTTAAGTACATATTAAATAATATATATGTCAGTAGGTGTTTCGCTGGTACGCTCAAAGAACTTAATTACGTGGCGGCATTTACATTTTACCAAAATTTGTTTTAATTAAATTATTAATGAGCCCAGGCGTCAACTCGGTGAAAAAGTACGGGATTTTTTGGTAAATTTATTTTAAACGAGACGTCGGAAAAGTAATCGGGGGTTATTTAGGCATTTACCCAATCGTTTAATTCGTTTTAATCAGTATTTAAATTTAACGCGGCTTTTATCTGATAAAAATACTGCGGTAACTATTCTAACTCGTGACAGTATTATTTAAAATTAAAAAGAGGATAATAAATTTACATATATATGTATACATATATATTAGGGCGTTTCAAAAAAAAAAATTTTTTTTTCTCGGAACCAGGCTCAAAAGTTTCGTTTAGACGCCAAAATAGGCCCTTGAAAATATGAGCCCTTAATATTAATATTAAAGCCCATAATATTAAAGTTGTCCGCCTCGCACTTTTCGATTTCCCATAAGAATAATAATAATAAAATTTTTTTTAATTTCCGAAAATCATAAACAATCATATCGGTTACTCGGATTTTTTAATTTTTTTATTTTGTATCTTTTTGTAAAGAAAAAAAAAATTTTTTTTCCTAATAGTCTTATGAACGTGGACTTGGTGCGACTTTTTTACAGTGAAACTGTTTTTGTTCGGATTTGTTTAAATATGATCACGAACAATATTCTGACTGCTAGCTCTGACGTTACGAAAAAAGAGATATATCGCTTGTTGCGCGCTCTCGCTTGCACGCACAGGCCCAGGCGGAACGCTCAAGCGGAACGCTCAGCCGGAACGCGACATTTTTTCGTGAGCTCTGTCGGTGTTCATCAATTTATAAGACGTTATCACGTCAAAAAATTCTGATATCATTTTTTGATTAATCAACTCATTCAAAAGTTATTCAAGGTCAAAGTTAAATTCATTATCAATTTAGTCGTTTTCTTGATAATCTGCCGAAATTTATTTTTTCTAATTTTTTTAACTAATGAACCATACATTTCTCTGCGATTGCCATTAAATATTTTTGTAGAGAATTGAACGCTCTACAAAAAAAGTTCTGATATCATTTTTCGACTAATCAACTCATTCAAAAGTTATTCAAGGTCAAAGTTAAATTCATTATCAATTCAGCTGTTTTCTTTATAATCTTCAGAAATTTATTAGTTTATTTCTAAGCTCTTAGAGTTTAAAAATATAAAACTATTATCTTTTGTCATTAAAGATTGCTGTAATTTTATTGAAAAATCATTTTTAAATAGATTGCGCATAAAAATAAGTTAAATTTTATTCATGGCCTGAAAGAGTTATTCGTGTTTCTGCGTTTTCATAATTCAGACGAACAGACAAGTGATTTTATTTAACATATACAGTCGTCGTCATTGATTTTTAACGGCTGGCAATGATTCGGGTAGAATAAAAAATTCTTAATTTGGACATCTCTCACTAAAAATTTCAATTAATATTATGTTCAGAAAATAAAAAAAATATACGAAACTATGAAGAAAATTCACATAAAATAAATAATTGTAAGCTCAGACAAACATAATTATAGAAATTTATCCAAACAAAAATTACTATACATAAACATAATTAAAGATGAAAAATTCCTACTTGGTAAATCACCAGAGAAATAATTTGAATATTAAAAACTATACAAATAAAATATTTCAAATAAATTTGATGTTTCAATTAAAAGAAAATAAATAAAATATTAGTCTCCTTATGATTACAGTCTTAAAAATAAACAATATCAAATAACTATAGCTCAATATAAAGACATTTACTAAATTATTAGATCATATTATCATACAAAATTAAAATTGAAAAGGCCTAAAATTAGAAAATAGTCCATTGAAACAATTTAAATAAAAAAAAAAAAAATGGAATTATGAAAGAAGATACAATGGAAATTAAAAAGTAATGACAAACCTAAATTCAGACACTTTGATTAAAAGACATCAAGGTTATTTGACATATACACAAATGAACAACTCTGAATATAGAAAAGCTTTACAAATGAACATCTCTAATTATGGACAAGAAAATTCGGAAATTTCTCAATTTGGACATCTCTCATTGAAGAAAACAAAAAAAAATACAATAATTTCTGAATTAAAAAATTAAAAAATAAGTAATAGTTTAAAAAAACACGCTTTAATATAAAACCAAACTAAAAAGTAGGAATAAATTTTTTGGATAATTCAAAATGTAGTCAGTGATTAATAAAAAAAAATCGTTTTTATATAAATAAGTGTGGGGATCAGATAAAAACAATTGTTCAAGGCTTATAAACTCTGCACCAAGACATCTTCTTCAGAGAGCTCTGCTAAAAAATTAATTTTTATTCATCATAGGTAATATACGATTTTTTAATTTTTAGGTAGATTTTTGCGGGGATGGTGCCGATTGAGTATCAGCACCGGCACGTGCTAGAGTCGCGGCTAATTGCGCTGTTGTAATTTCCATTGCGCCGATACGCGATGATCCGTTTTGATGATGCACTGAATTTGATGATTGAGACAAGTTGCCCGCCATCTCGTCGTCACTCAAATTGTCCAGGTCGTAGGAGTACGCGGTTAATGCAGCGTTCATCGCTGATGACTAGAGTCAATGACGAGGGTTATTTATGTTAAACTTTTCTTTCTTGACTACTAACGTGATACTATGATAAAATTCATAAAGACCAGTTCAATAGATAGATTTCTAAAAAATTTGGTTTTATATTAAAACGTGTTTTTTAAAATTATTACTTATTTTTGAATTTTTTAATTCAGAAAATATTGTATTTTTTTTTTGTTTTCTTCAATGAGAGATGTCCAAATTGAGAAATTTCCGAATTTTCTTGTCCATAATTAGAGATGTTCATTTGTAAAGCTTTTCTATATTCAGAGTTGTTCATTTGTATATATGTCAAATAACTTTGATGTCTCTTAATCAAATTGTCTGAATTTAGGTTTGTCATTATTTTTTAATTTCCTTTGTATCTTCTTTTTATAATTCCATTTTTTTTTAATTTAAATTATTTCAATGGACTATTTTCTAATTTTAGGCCTTTTCAATTTTAATTTTGTATGATAATATGATCTAATAATTTAGTAAATGTCTTTATATTGAGCTATAGTTATTTGATATTGTTTATTTTTAAGACTGTAATCATAAGGAGACTAACATTTAATTTATTTTCTTTTAATTGAAACATCAAATTTATTTGAAATATTTTATTTGTATAGTTTTTAATATTCAAATTATTTCTCTGGTGATTTACTAAGTAGGAATTTTTCATCTTTAATTATGTTTATGTATAGTAATTTTTGTTTGGATAAATTTCTATAATTATGTTTGTCTGAGCTTACAATTATTAATTTTATGTGAATTTTCTTCATAGTTTCGTATATTTTTTTTTATTTTCTGAACATATTATTAATTGAAATTTTTAGTGAGAGATGTCCAAATTAAGAATTTTTTATTCTACCCGAATCATTGCCAACCGTTACAAATCAATGACGACGACTGTATGTATTCATGACTACCAAATATTATGAATTAATCACTTAAAACTTATAACAAATGTATTACTTCTCATAAATTCGAATTTTTTTTGTTTAAAAATGATGAATAACTTTTGAATGAGTTGATTAATCGAAAAATGATATCACAACTTTTTTGTAGAGCGTTCAATTCTCTACAAAAATATTTGTTGGAAATTGCAGAGCAATTGATGGTTCATTAGTTACAAAAATAAGAACAAAAAAAAATTTTTTTTCCCGTGTTATTCTTATGGGAAATCGAAAAGTGCGAGGCGGATAACTTTAATATTAATATTAAGGGCTTATATTTTCAGGGGCCTATTTTGGCATTTAAACGAAACTTTTGAGCCTGGTTCCGAGAAAAAAAAAATTTTTTTTTTTTGAAACGCCCTAATATATACATATATATTTATATATAAATACATATGGGTGATTCTCTGTAAGGATGTTTTTTGCTGTCCCAGGCATTTTTTTATTAGAAAAATTGTTATTTTGTTACTAAAAAAAATTTATTACAAAAGTAAAAAAACATTTCTATTTGGAGCATTGAAAACTAAAATGGAATAAATTTTGGTTTTTTTGCTATAAATTCGTAAACCACCGAAATGTCAGTCCCCTGGGCTGTCCCAGTCCCAAAATTAAAACTTTAAGATTAAATTTTAAGTTATTCGTCAATAATATATAATTTGATCCATAATGTTTATAAACTTAATTAGTTAACTAACAATCTTCTTCAATAAAAAGTACCGAAAGTTAATTTGTTTCATTAAATTCATTAAACCAAAGTTTGTCCCAGGCATTTTAAGATCAGTCCCCTGCCAGAAATACAAAGCCAAAAAAAAAAAATCTAGCGTGTTATTTTACCTTTTGTAAGGTTTATAAGGATCTAACTAGCCGTAAGTTAATAACCATAGGACTGTTAGCGCTTTATCGCCATTTTATTTAGTGTCAAAGCACTGTTTTTTCTGGAAATTTGTGTCTGGGCCACTTCAAAACTCAGTCCCCTGACAGCTATTTTTGTTTATAATTTATTTATAAAATTGGATCCATAAGTCTTAATATTATTCTAATTAATGTAAACATTCATTGAGAACTTAAAAAGTTGAATGCATTGAAATGGTTTGCTTGATTTTTCTCAATTTAATAAAAAAAATCATTCCCCTGGCAGTCAGTCCCCTGTCATGTTATATGGCAAAAGATACACAAATATCGAAAAAGCAAAAATTAATTCGGCTGTTTATTTATTATAATTAAGCTGATAGTTTTGTAGCCCTTGTTAATTTTTTTTCTAATAAAATCAAAAATAATTTGGTCGGACAATTTTGTACAGATTTAAGACGTCCTTACAGAGAATCACCCATATATATTTGCCATTCGGCTATTGCCTTGGCATTTAAATTAAATAAATAAAAGAAATATATATATACACATATATATATATATATATATATATATATATATATATATATATATATATATATATATATATATATATATATATATATATATATATATATATATATAGTTCTGGTTTCTTTTACTGGATATTTAACACGTGTGATTTTTAACGTCTGAGTTTTTTTATTGACAATTCATCTGTTTGCGTTATTAATAACAATCACTTATGAATAAAAAAATTCATAATTTAAATGATAACAAAGTCATTCAGTTTGTTTTATTTATTTAAATCATCGTTATTATAAATATTATATTTAAAAGCTAATATATATTAATTGATTTTTTTTTAATAATTTTCCTATAATAATTTATAAAATGAACTTAATTTAATATGTATATTTCTTGTCCTTTAAATAAGTTTGATTTATGAATTTTTTTACGATTTAAATTATATGTATTTATATAGAATAATTAAAATGAAACAATAATGATAATTATGATTATTAAGTTGTATATATTTACACTTTGTTATTGCATAATGAATATATTGTTAAGTGTGGGTGTGTAATAAAAAAAAACAATAAATACAAATGTATTAAGTGAATTTTTGTACGTAACACGAATTATGAATTATTAAATCGATTGATAATGCCAACAACATAAAAAACAAATATGAACTGACGTGAGTACATAACTATACGTATTATCATTATTATTATTATAATTTAAGTGTGAAAATATTTAACTTTATATTAATTTTAAGAAAGAAGATTCTTATCGTTCTCATTCATCAATTTTAGTCAATATTGATCTATAATTTCAAAAACTATCTAAATTTTTTTCCGTGAAAAAAATTTATAAAAAATCTACTTCTAATCATTTTTTTTTATCTATCGATATTTTTCATATCAACATTCATCAATAAACTCTCGAATAAAAAATAAAATTTTTTCCTTGTCGTATTATTTAATTCATTTATTATAATTACTCACAATGCTATTTTATTTTTTTCTCGTTTTCTTCATCATCATAGCCTTACGTTTCTTTTCCAAATTTTCTTGTCTAATATCCTCCAAATCTTCCATTATACCTGTGAATAAAAATTCAATTAACCCACCATTTACATAACTACGGCTAAAAAAATTATAAACAAAAAATAAAACTTACCAATTTTAGTGGACACAAATTCCTCCCTCAATTGCTGAGCGTAATTGCTCTCCATATTATCATCTTCGTCATCAAAGTTCGCATATTTACTCTTATCATACCCAAATATCTCACTTATGTATTTACTATAATCCTCAGTACCATCATGCGGATCATCATCAATAAAGTCATCCAGCTCTGAGTCATATTCTTCCTCATCATCATCAAGAATCCTTCTTTTATTGACCTGTAATTTGCTCCCGTTTTTCCTAACATCGGACGGTGGAAATTGCCTTGATCTGACATCTGGGGGTGGAAACTGCCTTGGCTTGACGTCAGCAGGTGGAAACTGCCTCGGCTTGACGTCAACGGGTGGAAACTGTCTCGACTTAACGTCGCCTGGAACTCGCGGTCTGACGTCTGGTGGAAATTTACCTGTTTTTCCATCAACATGCTTCTCGGGCTTTAATTTACCATTTCTATCATCTTTAACATTTAATTTTTTTCCATCACCGCTGCTAACACTACTACTGGTAACACTACTATTCGTTAAATTATTACCATTATTCTTATTTACACCGTTACTTTTATTTACCCTCGTGTTATTATCGCGTTCCTCAGCTTTTTTCTTTAAGTTTCTCTCTTGTTGTTCTTTTAATGCTCGTTTGGCATTTTCGAGCTTGCGTATCTCAGCATTGATTTTTCGTTCCGCTTCCTCCACATCAAGATCCGAATTTGGTTTGCTGCTCGAAGATTTTTCACTGACTTTTTTATCAAGAATTTTTTTCGGAGTAGGAGCCAATTTAACTGGAGTTTTGTCAGTTTTTTCTTTCTCTGGAGGACGATCGTTTTTAACGCTCGGTACCTTTGCGCCATTAACCTTCGGAATTTTCCCCGTCGACGACGTGGAACTTTTTACAGAACTCTTGTCTTTTTCAGCAGAACTAGAGGGAGACGGCTTGTAGTCACCGTTCTTTTGGCGTTCGCGCCTGTCCCAATACTCCTTTTCCTTCTGGTACTCAATCCTCTGCTTCTTGGTCATTGGTCGCTCGACCTCTTCCTTAGGCTTGGGCTTGGGTTCGATTATTATCGGCTCATGCTGCTTTTGCTCGGCTATCTTTAATAGAGACATAAAATCAATTGGCGGTGGCAGTGGACGTTTTTTAGGCTTCGGTTTTTCTTCCTCGTTATTGCTATTATTGCTACTATGATTATGATTGTCCCGCTCATTGGAGTTATCTTGAGACTCCCGGTCATCCCGGCTGGCTTCGGACTTTCTCTTACGTCTATGGGGCAGTGATGCTTCTAATTCTTGCTGTTTGAGCGCTTGCTTTACTCTGTCTTTAGTTGAAGCAATGTCTTTCACAACTTTCTTACCATTGTCGCTAAACCATGGTTTCTCTGGAGGCAGACTTTGATATTTGTTCATTAATTTGTCATAAAATGCAGAGGCTTCTTGGGATACGTAGCCGTAATCATCTTCGTCTGGCTGAGATGGACCTAGTATACAGGAAAAATTATTTTAATAATTTTATAAAAATTTATATCAACAATAATAATAAAAAGTGTAGTAATTATTGGTAGCAAATTATTGGTTTAGAATATTTTAACGATTTGATTACACGCACTGAGAAGGCCAAAAAAGTGATTTTTAATTCATTTTTGCTGAATTTTTAATTGATAATGAAAATGAATATATACATAGTAGTGACATTTAACTTCAATAATAAGTTCTTTCTTTTTTTAGTAATGATTTTTCTAACTTCTTTAGACGATTTCTAAGATGTTCTCTAAAAAAAAAAGGTTCCTTGCAGTGAGCACAATATCTTCACTTTGAATCATCGAAATTCGAAAATCCAAAAAATTTTCGTTAATATAAGATATGATCTAGTGATTAATCAAAGGAATTATGAAAATATTTATTTTTAACAATATATCAGATTGACAAGAAAATGATCGATTTTTGATAAAAATTTTAGCCTTAAATTGTTTATAAAAATATAAAATAATTATCGAAATTATTAATCCTTGGATCAATTATGGAAGAATAAAGTTAAGAAAATTGTTTAAAAATTAGAGACTGATCTTATCAGTCGTTGTTCGATAAATCTTGCTCGACGATTTTGAAAATGCATTTTTGAGAAAAAAAGCGTTCAAAGTTTTTTGGCCTCAACCTAATTTTTGTGCAACTCGCTCCGAGACGGATTTACAAATAAACATATAACTTTAAAAATACTTGTTCGATTGACATTTAATTTTCTGAGTACATACTTTAAATATGTGTACATTGCAAAAATGAAATTCAGATTAATACATTTTTTTTTTTAATTCTTTGTACGTATAAGCTCTTAATATTGACACTTATCCCCAACACCATAAATTAATATTATATATAAAAAGATATAAATAATTACCAGCAAGAGTGATAGCAGTATCTTTATGATTAACAGCATCCAATAACACCGACTTATTAGCAGCTTTAGATACTTTCAAATGTTTATTAATTTTGTTTTGCACTTTCTGATCTCTCATCGACAATAAATTCTGTAAATTGAATCGAGTTAATCCATACTTCATAATTAACAACTTGATTATTTATTTTGCATGTACTTCATAATTAATTTCTTCCTACCTCTTTTTTACGTTTTTCCTCCAACAGTTTCTGTCTCTCTTCTTCTTCCTTACGAGCCAGAAACTTTTTAATACCTTCTGTCAGATTTTTTGACTGCTTCGTTTCCTTTTTAGGTGGCGTAAATTTCGTTGGATAATACGAGACATTCTGTGAAAAAAAAAAAAAAGAAAAAAATAGTAAGAAGAAATACAGAATTAAATATCAAGAAATAGGTCGATACTACTTGGAAAAAATTTTCAAGCGTACGACACACTTATATAAATATAAGTATACACACAGATATATACTATGCATATATATTATACCTATGCATATTAATATACACATATATTGGTGATAATACATATTTATACATAAACAATAGACTCCATTACTAACCTGTTTGACAGAGCTGTTTTTCTGAGCGACGGTGAGTAATTTACCAAAATCCATTTTGGTAAATATATAAATTAATAAACAAATATAAATTTGCTATTTCTTAAAAATGTAAATATTTGTCCGTATGGGCATGACAAAGCACCAACATCAATGTGCTTTCAACGTTAAAGAAATCCTATTTATATTTTTACAGTGATTAGCAGTGGAAATAATACAACAACGAAGGCTATCTTTGTAATAAATATCGTGACATTAACAATATGGTGAAAAGTAACTCATAATTCTATTGAAGTTGTACGTAACAATTAGCGAATAGATAAAAATAATAGAAGTTTCTAGGTGCACAACAGTGCACTGACTGAATGACCGTTCATATGATTGTTGCTCTCTCTCTGACAGTTTTCAAATTTGCCTATAGGCAGCGTGTAACTCAAAAGACTAAATTTTCGCGCCAAATTTGAATCCTTGAGAAATTTTTAAAACTTAGAAAGTTCAAAATCTTTAATAATATAATTGCACGGCTCATGACGCGAAGCATCAAAGAGTGCTTTACGATTGAAAAATTTTTTTCGCCTCATTTCGGCAACTATTTTTATTATCACATCCTTGTTAGTTAACGGAATCAAGATATTTTGTATACTATTGTCAAAATAATTTAATGGAGATTGATACTATACTTTTCAAAAATTGATTCAGTGCAATAAAAACAGAAAAAAATAACATGATAGTTTAAAAAATTTTCCTGTCCATCATGTTTGAAATCCGAAAACACTATTAAAAAAATCCATTAATTGAGTCAAATTTTTTTTTTTTAATTTTATGAAAGAATTGTAGGTCCCCTATCGCGAATGGCTATGTAATTCTGTGTTGTTTAATTGCAATTAATAGAATGAAAAAAAACAAAAAGACTGTGTATCTATAGATGTTATGTACATATCCCAATAAGGGCGCTTGCGCATTATCGTCCTAAAGTTGTTTAGTAATTTTTTTTTTTATATTTTTTATTTTTTATTATTATTTTATAATTAAATGAGCATTATGAGTCGTGCACTTTTGAATTTTCCAAACTTTCTAAAACTTTAAGTACTACAAACTTCTATGTTCCGAAAAGTACAATTTTTTTTTTAGATTATTGACTATTTCTTCGCTATTAGATAAAATGTTGATAAAATTCATTTTTCATAAAAATCCCAACTTTGATGAGAATAATTTTAATTATTAAAATTTATTTATATTACACAAATTATGTACATTTCAAAAATGTAAATGACAAATATATAGGTATTATATTTACAAAAAAAAAAAAAATAATTTTTATTTTAATAAACTTTGGACTGTAAGATGGCTTTCTGTAGTAACGAAGAAAACGTGAGATTGACTTGGTGACAAAGAATTTCCGCGGATTTGTCACCAAGCGCTGCTTGGGCTGAACTGATTCTTCCTAACTGTAGAAGAAGTCCTGTAGTGTCTTCAGCAAGTGGTGGGAACGCCAAACAAATTCGTGTCAACGCCGACAGAACTGGTATAAAAAGTACAACACGTTCCTTGGCAGGTAGTACTCCCAGCAAAGTAATCAAAGTATTTATTGCTAATCGTGAAACACTGAGAGCTTTAGGCAATGCGTATTGAACCGCGAGGTGCGAAGCTAAATCCACTGCAAAAATTTGTTTTTCTGGCTCTGGCTGGGAGAGTAGTTCAGGTATCCAGTCTAAGCAGATGTGCATTGATGGTATTCCAGCGACAGTTATCGGCAGCAAATCACGCGGGTAACCCTGAAATTTATGTTAATCAATTTATTAATTCGAATAAAAATTTATAAAAACAAAAAAATCAGTCTCAGATGACTTACCTGAAAGTGAACTAATTTAGCCAACGACGGATCGGTAATGAAGACCTGGTGTAAATACGAGCAAACAACACTGCGGATCTCACGCAGCGACCAAAGTTGTCCCGGTACGACTCGGTCTTCTTCAGTTTCCAAACACGCTTCCAACAAGATCTGAACCGCAGCGCTCTCTTGTCCAGCAACCAAGGCAGTGCGAAGGTCCTCTCTTTCAGATTCGTTGGTTAGCTGGCCGACTTTTTCGGTCATGGGTCTATCTTGCATGTGACGTGAGAGCTGTGACCTTGATGCGGCCAGTGTTGCTTGTAAAATTCTTATCATAGGAAAATAAAAATATGTTTGAATTGTAATATTATTCTCATTATCATAAATACACAATCATATTGATATAATGAAAAATATATCACCTCAGAATAACAGATAAGACCGGCGCACATCTAAATACCCTGGCGTCACAGCGTAATACCTGAAGTGGATCAAGAACGATATTTTCTTGTGTTAATCTTACATTTTGAACCGTCGGGATTTCCATCAGTAATGCATTTATTGACATTACCCACAAAAAACGTGGTAATACCGTGTTAAATCTTAACCATACTTGCTTGTATAATTCTGAAAACAACAATAATTGTTAATAATAAAATTCATTAAATTTAATAATAGTAACAAAATTTTAACTTAAAATTATTATTTTCCTTATTCCCTTAATTATTTAGGTAATAATATATGTATAAAATTATTATTACCCTGTATATATCGCGGTACTTTCTCATCCAGTATCGTTTTGAAGTAACTAATAATAGTCTCAGAATAGCCCCAAATCTCAGTAGGCTTCATGATCATCATCTGTCTTAACACCCTTCCAGTTCTGCTTGGACAACTTTTAATATTCTTGAACGCTTCTTTGACCGTCAACTCATTGATAACAACATTATCATAATTAGCCGCCGTGGAGTCAATATTAATCATCTCATCATCCAGCCAGTCGTCGACCAGAGACAAATGTGGGAAGTGAGTCGCTAGTAACCTCAGCAGCGGCGAGAATAAACTCGCGTAGTTAAGCTGGTCTCTCTGAGCCTGTTGTAGCAAATATTTCATTGGCAGTTCGCTCAAGAACTCCACCGAGTAACTTTTGACTTTTCGGCCTTGCGACAAGAAATTAGACATGTTCGTCATCCTGACATCTTCATACAGCAGCAGATAGTACAAGAACAACAATTGGGACGTCAACGATGGTTTAGTTGTATCCACGTCTATATTTTCAGCATCTAATTCCATGATACTCAGCACGCTGCGTTTCGAAGTCTTGAAATTCTCTCCAAAGACGCTGTGCTGAAAGACTCTGCGAATTTCGTCCTCGGTGATGGGCTTGTTGGTGTGCTCTGTAGTCTTGCTACCGGTTACCAGAATTGAGTTGACGTAGACTTCAACCAGAGCTGGCAAAACCGGATGCAGCGGCGCCGTGCTGTTGCAAATTTGTCTATAAATCCAATTTTTAATTGGAACACGGTGTTTGGAGAACGCTCTGGATTTAAGCAACTGGTGGATGCAATGAACAGGCAAAAATCCTGGAATATTGGCGTTCAAGTTAGCAGTCACTGGGACTTTAACTGCGTGAGCAGTGACCACTTGCTCTGTGAAGATGTCTTGCATGAAAATCTGCTTCATACGCGTTAAATTGTTGGGTCTAATCGGCACTTTCATGCCCAAAGTCGCGCAGACCAGGTCGCAGATTGCTGACAGCTGGTTGCTGTGGAAATGAATGGCCATGAGAAGCAACATTTCTCCGAAACTTGCAGATACACCACTGGCACTCTCGAAGTAAGCTTCTTCGCGAACTAACCACTGGACCCACTCGATACTCTTTTTTTCTAACTGGTGATGACCAATCAGAGATGGACACGCGATCAGCATACAAAGCCCGACAGATACGAATCTGACTCCAGCTGGTGATGGTGGAGGGTGTGATGTCAGCAGCTGGACGATCATTGTCACTTCGTCGTCTTGAAATTTTATTCCACCGATTCCTCGCAATGCACAGTAGAGTCTTAGCAATGCGCTGGCTTTTACTACCTAGAAAAAAAAATTTTAATTCCTGCAATCTTTCAAAAGTATTTGTCATTCTAAATAAATTTCTAAACTGACCTGAGACTCAACAAGCTGACCTTCAGCAGCAGTAACATCAGTAACAATAGCCTTCAAGCGAGTCAAAATTTCATCTCTCAACGACTGCAAGGCAGAATGGGACTCCCACTTGCGTTTCTGGCCATTCCGAATGAACAATCCAATCCAGTTTCTCACTTGTTGATCACTTCCTAACAAAAGTCCTGAAACAAAAGCTACCACATCGCTCTCCGGAGAGTCTAATGAATTATTTTCCAAGCTAAGAGTGATCGCCAACGCAGGCATGCGGCAGAGTTCAACACATTTAGCACGAATCGCCAGTGACTGTGAGGGGTTCATTCTACAGAGCATCGTTAGCGCTTGAGTCCTGATTCTCCCCAGCGCAGACTCTTCCTGGCGCTCCCCGTTGGCTATCAAGTGCGTACAAACGTCGAAGAAACTGTCGGGACTATTTGCTACCACCCAGCAAATTATTTCCGGACCGTGCTTGACGTGCAACAGAGTCTCAGCAATATCACTGATGGATAACAGAGCAGGAAGTTCAGCCAGCGCGATGCAAATCACGTAGCTGATCTCTTCCATGTAAACTGCGGGGTCGAACAAGTCTGACTGCTTTATTGAGAAGTCATTTGTCTTTTGATGCTCCTGGATCTGAGAAGAGACGAACAACAGCTCGCTGAGGACCAGTCGGATTCTCAGGGTTGATTCGCTCCGCTCAAATTCCTGGGCCAAACCTCCTTGGACAGACTGCGCCAGGATACTGTCACCCTGGGTGTTGCCGATTTTTTGTCTAAAAAAAATTATGAAACATTTAAAATGAATTATGAAAATGAAATTAGCAGGCAGTTGATAATTTTTAGTAATTTTCTTATTGAAATAATTAAATTAAAAATTTCATATATTCAAGAGTTATAAAAAATTATAAGTGTAATTTTTTTGAAATATTTTTTAGTTCTAATACAATTAATGAACAAAATAAATGTTAGTATCATAAAAAATTAATTTATAAATTTAAGTGATTTGCTGATGAGTATGATATTTACATGACATATAACTGGTGTACTAACCTCAATTGGATTTCCTTGCGGACATCTGTTTCAAGTGCATGGAAATCGATTGACAGCAAAGCGACGATTGAGTTAACGGACTCGATGCCGGAGAGGATAGTCAGGATCTCCTTCCTCGCCTCGACACACTCCCTGGTGATGTCCAATGGGGAAATTAAACTCATACGTACCAGACATGGCAACAAAGGTCGGATCTCTCTTTGCGAACACTGCGATAATTCACGTATATTTACGTTTTGAATTGCAGTAAATACTCGAGGTGATATTGTCATATTCATCTGCATGATTAATTTTTTTTTTTAATTATTTTTTCATCAAGAATTCGGTTGTTGACTGGGCTGAGTTCTAGCAGTTGATTCGGTTTGTGTATGCTTGATACGCCATATTTTTTTTACTGGATTCAAATTGGGGCTATGTTAGAGATCCGAACGAAAATGTAGCCAACGTAGTAAATACAATAGAATTCAAAAACAAATTTAGCTTTTTGCAAATTACAAACATCTATAAACTTATGAATAATACAAATTAGAATGCAAATGAGATAGTAAAATTATTTTTGCTAAAACACTTACGCGAAAATACTTGGATATTATATACAGAGTTGAAAATAATAAAATAACTAACCGGGTAGCTAACAAATTACCAGAAAATATTTAAATTTAATTTTACATAAAAACGACATGCAGCTGACATTGTTTTACAAACACAAATAAGAAAGAAGACGTCGGTAAGATATATTTTGGTAGGTAATTAACCGACGGAGTAAATTCAAGTTTGAGTAGAATTCGAACGCAACCTTTTAATACTCTGAACTAAAATGAAACTTATCTTAATATTAATTCTAACAAATTTTTAAACAAAATAAATTTTTTTATTTAGACAAAAAATATAGCTATCAATAAATAAATAACAATAAAATATTATCTAATGAGTGATAAATATTATAAGATTTCAAGAATCTTTTTTATTTTTCGAAAATTTATTTTTATTTTTAGAAAGTTATACAAACCTTTAACTAAAATTAATGAACATAGTAATAAGTATAGAAAAATTGTAATTAAAAATAATTTTTTTTTAATTGAATGTGCAAGCTGGAGCTTTTTATCCAAAATTAAAAAATTTCTTTTTATCCAAAATTTAATTACAATTTTTTTACACTTATTATTATGTTCATTAATTTTAGTTAAAAGTTTGTATGATTTTATAAAAATAAAAAAGATTCTCGAAACGTTATAAAATTTATTACTAATTACATATTATTTTAGTGTTATTTATTTATTTATTTATTGATAGCTATATTTTTTTCTAAATAAAAAAATTTTCTTTGTTTAAAAATTTCTTAGGATCATTATTAGGTCCATGCTATGTAAGAATAAAAAAAACTATTAGAAATTAAATGTTAAAAAAATTAATCAAAATAGAAAAAAAAGAATAACTAGTGATATTAGAATCAGGTCCTTCAGGATGCTTCATCAACAGCCAACTACCAAGGCAGCTGGTGGTTCAAACAAATAATTATATACTACATTGAATTCATAGGTCACATGGGTTAATATCCGTTTAAAAATGTCGGGAAAGCGACGGTAAGCAAAACCTCACATTTAAATATTAATATTTCAAATAACATTATAAAATTTTTTAAGAGAATTTGTTTTTCTTTATTATAATTACATAAATCTTTAAACAAACTTGAGAAATAATAACAAATCCATAAATTTCTATTAAAAATTTTTTTTTGTATTTAAATAAATCATTAATGTCAGAAAATATTCAAAAAATCTGTTCAAATGATGCTATAACATTGTCGCAAGTTGGGCAACGCAAATTAGCTTGCACGCGAGCAAGAAAGACTCGCATGTTTTGCACACACCGAGAGCATCCAAACCAATGGTTGCATGGCTGACAAATATGATTGGTCATTCTTAGTTCACACATCGTACAGTCTGTGATATGTTCACCAACAACGAATTCTGAAAAACGAAATATTACTACAAAATCACGATAGCATGTAAAATCACAATAACAAGTAATTAGTTATTACCAATTTCAATTGGATTTTCAGCGATGAAATTATGAATTTGTTGAACATCAACATCTCTTCCACTTTTAAGTTCATTGATGAAGTAGCTCACACAGTTAATAAATTGCGGAATACCAAATTGGTTGTTTTGGTATAAAACCCAAGCGCTATGGATAATTTCATTTTTTAAGGTTTCACGACTTCGAGATTGCTCCGTTATTCGATTGCCGTTTTGTAATGATTCATACTCGATACGCTTTAATTCTTGTAAAAGAACAATTTTTTCTAGAAAAAAAAAAATTAATTATCAGTAATAATTTTAATTGACAATTTTAAATTGTATGAAAATGAAATGAATGAAGCAAAAATATTACAGAAAGGAGAAAATTATAGATTAGAGAAAGTAGCATATCTGAGAGAAAGTAAATAAGTTCTTTTCAACACAATTATGAAGGATTTAAGTGAAATATGAGAGTACATTGTATCAACAGTTAAATCAATAATATTGTAAGAAAAAAAACCTGTAAAATCCCAAATATTTGGATGAGTTCCAAACCGTAGAGCCAATACTTTATTATAAGCCTCGGAGAAGTTATTTGTTCTAAAAACTCTAAGAAAAACAGAATATACATCTGGCCTTGTTCTTCTTATCCACTGGTTATGAAAATACTTTAATAGCTTCTTAAACTGCAATAAAAGTACTGGTGCAGTAGTACTGAGAATCCAGTAAAATGCCAATTCAATATCATCAGGAGGAAGTAGAGGTAGTACTAATAATTTTTGTAAAAACAATCGATTTTCATTGCTTTCATTTATTGCATTCAGAAGACGCAACTTCTTTATTCTTTTCATTATCGCCTGTGTCAATTTGTAAATAAGCGTTATTAATATTAGTACCTAAAAGAAAAAAAATGGATTACACTATACTATACCTGGCAATAATGAAAATAACATCGAGTATGAGTAGCCTCTGGATAGTTCCTTAGAATAGCGATACCTAGAGCACTTTCAAAATCAGTGTTGATTGCTAATGGACGCAAATGAGGTGCCAAAATTAAGGAGAAGTACGTAAGAACTGATTCATAAGCTGATGTATCTTTTTTTTTGCATTAAGACCCAACAAAGCGGTATAACCTGTAATTAACAATAAATTTTTAATCATGAATTTAAATAATAAAGGCAATCATATGGCCTTAGTTAAGATCAAAAATTATAAAATTTTTAGTAGTGGCATGATGGCCGAGCGGGCTAAGTCATTATCCCGTTAGTTCGCTCGCACATCATGCCGTGAGGCGAGGGTTCGGGCCCCGACGGTTGTTCGAATAGTTCCAACACCAACCGTCGGGGGTCACTCCGGTAGCCAAACTGTACTGGCATGGGTTTTCTTTGTGGTTTCCCCATCGCCACTATTCCAACAACCGATAGAAAGGGGTGAGGAATAGGGTAAATACAGTACAGAAAGCACAAGTCGGTCCACAGCCGCAGTGATAATAAAAAGTTGAGAATAAATGTGCGAAAAAAATAAGGTTGATTATGGCAGTGAAATACAGGAGTGAAAAGGATGTGCTGGGGTCCAAACGTAGTATAAAAACAGGACAGTATAAAGACAGGATGGTGGCGCACTCGCTGAATGCGACAGTTACCATCTACTTAGCCTTGTAAAAACCAAAGAAACGGTATACAAGTAAAAATCGAGTATAAAATTTTTAAATTATAAAATTTATTTTTAAGCGCAATAGTAATTATTGAAGCAATTATTTAATTTTGTAATTTTTCATATATTGTTAATTAAAAAAAAAAAAAAAAGATCATATTATTATATAAAGAAATTAATTTAAGCTCGGCATTTAAAAAAAAATGCTTTTCTAATTAAAGTTGTTTAGAAAATAAACGTTCGTAAACTGGTTTGATGAACTGGTGCTAACTTTATTTTTTTTTTTAATAATTAATATATAATATTTTGAACGGACAGTAATTTTTTTTAATTTTTTAATTTATTAGAATTCAATAAAAATGTATATGACAGTTATTCTTATTACAGATGATTGAATATATTTAAAAATAATTTAGGGTGTCAATATTTAGACCCCTGTCAATAATTGGGGCTTTTACCTTATTATTTATTTATTAATTGCTATTAAAAAATTTTTTTGGTACAGTCGAATCGCGTTATGAGTCTGGCTTGTTTTCTCTATTTTTTAACCAGACTCGCGTTAATATGAAAGAGACACAAGGAGGGTTCATAACGCGACGACTGTATTTTTAATAAACTATTTTATAAATGAAGCATATAAAGTTCTCAGAAGAAAAGTAAATTATTGATATCACGTTACAGATGCCATAAGGGCGTATAAAAATTTGAACCCATTTTTCTTTCTTCACAGATATAGGAGATAACCTGATAGAAGTGATTGTTCAACAGAATTGTTTGCACATGGGCCAAGTAAATACCAGACTAAAAGCGTCTGGAAGAAGATTAGCACAATGCAGTAGCGTTATTATTAAGACAAATAAACGCTTTTCTATGCAAATAGATGGAGAACCACGAATGCAAGGACCTTGTGAGGTAATTTTTATAATTATTGACAATTATCTATAAAAATAAAAACAATAAAATAAAAAAAAAAGTTTATATAGATTCACATTACTCATAAAAACCAAGTACCTATGCTAATGGCACCACCATCAATTAAGCGGCGAGGATTTCTGCGGTTCTTTAAAAGATAAAAAATTTTTGATATTTGTTATTATTTTTACTATTAATATTTTAAGTTTTTTATTCGTTACTGTATCTGTAAGCCTTAGTAAGCCGACGTTAAATTCTTAAACTGTTTTCCAGCATGTCATGAGACGTTATAAATTTAATCACATGTTTTCCAACCCTTTATAATCTCTTAAATTTAAGCTGTTGTATTCTTAAATTTAAACGCTTATGAGAGCAATTTTTTTATAAGCATATGAGAAGTATATTTATTATTTTACTCGTAAATTTTTTTTTTTTAATTTTAAAATAGAGAATCAAATTTTTTAATAATTAGATACTTCAAATTTTTGATATTACGGAAGAAATATTGGTCGTAGAAAAAAAACTTTTTTAATAAAAGTTGTTCTAAATTTAATTTTATAAAAGTAAATGTCTCTTATGATTCTCTCTTAGGACCAATCAGAAAGCCGTTATTTCAAAATTAAGATTATAATTATTACTAAAAAATTGAATTATTAATTATGAACCTTAATTTTTAAATTACAGTGAAGATATTGGTTACATAAAAAATCACTAGCAACCTTGCAGCCGCTGTGACTGTCGTGACTTGTGAACTATAAATAAATAAAATTTTGCTTTATTAAATAATGACTTTTGTTAAATTGCACTGTACTTTTTTAACTATTGACGTTTTTAAAGATATAAGCTCATCCCGATGTTACACTCAGGAAGAACTTTCATTTGAGTACCCACATGCATTTTAATATACTTTTCATATAAATAAATAAATATATATATATATATATATGAAAAATTGATGTGGGTACTCAAATGAAAGGTCTCGATGAGTGTAATGTCGGGGTGAGCTTATAACTTAAAAAATGTCAATAGTTCACAAGATACAAGGTCATTTCTAAATTATGAATCTAGAGATAGAGTATTTTCGAATGCATCCTGAATATTTTTCTCAATAAATTTTATGAGTCATTGTATTTATGTCCTAAATGATAAAAGTATGTATGCTACATTCATTTTCTCAATAGAAACTTTTTTTGATAATTAATAAGAAAATATATATCAATTTTTAGAAAAACAACAACCGTAGGCTACAACCATAAATTACAATGAAGCTTTAATAAAATACACTATGACACGTCATAAATTATAAGACAAGCAATCATTTTTATAAACAATTTATGAAAGTAGCATAAACTTACAGAATCTTGGACAAATCCTAAAATCGTGAACAATTGACGAAATGCAGGTTTTCTTGGAATCACTTTAAATGTAGCATCCATAAAAAGTTCAGTCACATTATTTAAGGATCGTAAAAATCCTAAATCAGCGTAAATTATTGATTTAAAATGATCATTGTCTTCAATAGTTGTGACTATTATGTTCGTTGCGTTGTAACTGGTGAAAAAGTTCCATTCTGGCATTTCAATTATATTTAAATATTGTTCTATCGAATTGAGTACGGGGGGTCTTGTTTGTCGCCTCCATCTTAACATTTTTGATTTAATATTTACCCATGGGACATGAACAGCGGCTTCATAATGACTGAATAAAAAAAATAAGCAGATTATACAAAAAATTACACAATTAACTAACTTAATATAATTTTATATACATATTATATACTTATCGGAGTTTTTTTAAACACTTACAGCAAAGTCATTTCATCATAAATAACTCTCAGTGACTTGAAATGTTCTTTTTTCACCTCGTTAAACAAAGATTCTTCAAAATGATAAATGACTTGTGCATTGCTGATCCTATAGCGCGATTATGATCATTCGAAATGACAAGTCGATTATTGACTATTTGTCCTCTAAACTTGCAATTTTTTATTTTTTTATACTTACATACAACATACCTGTAATGAATTAAATTGGTTAATAGTTGTATCTTATGAGAATAACGATCATTAGCTAAAATATCAGTAAATAAAAACATTTTTGTTAGTAACATCAATTATTCTTACGTGACATTAAGATTAATTTTGGAGCACATGTACTGATAACCATCGATACTAATCACGGGGATACGACGACGTGCCAGGGTTCGTTGGCCATGATGATAAGAAATATCTCCTGGCATGTCAATTAAATATACAGTATTAACTTTTAAATATATTAGAACTTTTCAGTAAAAATTATTAATTGTTCAATGTTATATACTATTGTAATTTTTATTTTTGTATTTTTGTATGCATACAGATCAAAGAAGATAAATATATATAAACAATATAATATATGTATATATTTGTATAGTCATGTGACATATCATATTTTAATGGAGTTTACATAGTAAATGCTGAAGGGGTTGTACAGATAGCGCTTCTGATTCGAAAAATGTTATAGAGGGCAGTTCAATTTAAAAAACAAATGACTCGGAGTAACAACCTAGCTGCGCGTTCCCCAATAATGAAATTTAATTGTGATTGCACCAGCTTACCTCGTATTTAGATAAGTTAATTGTTGTTTTAACAATAATATTTTAACAATAATTATATTCTGGACCAGTTTAAGGCTGTGGTACGTATAAAATTTAAATCTATTTTATTAAATTAAACTTTGTAAATAAAATGGCTCAACAATATTAAGTAACAAACATTAAAGCTATTTTTTAATTAATTGCAATCATCGTACGAAGTATTTTCAGATTCCAATAAATATAATAACAAAATAAGTAATTCAAGTGTTGTGGACCAAAGATTTTTATGTCAATTTTTTTTTTATTTTCAACTCAGCTGAATTGAAAGTCAAAAAAAAATTGACATGAAAATCTTTGATCCATAACAACTTGAATTACTTATTTTATTATTAATTGCAATTTTCAGATAGTCAAAACTGAGTTTAAAATGGCAGAGATTCATGATGGATATCGCTACATTATTCAACGTCGGCGAAATAATAATATGTAAGATTTTTATGTATTTTGTTCAAATATTCGATCATGTAATTAATCTTTATATTTTTTTTTTTATAAATAATTTTGTTTTTTTTTTTTTATATTTTCAGATTTTTCATGTGTGCGGCAAGGATTCCAACACTTTGTACTGGGCGAGGAATTAAAACGGGAAATATCTTTCGCTTAACAAGGCAGCATAACCACGCTCCAAATCATTCCTTGGAAGAAGTAGTGGCTTTCTCAAGACACTTACGCAGAGTTTGCACTTCTCAAATCGCAAACACTTTCGATATTTATGAAAGTTTGAGTCAGATGTAAGTATAATTTTTTTTGTTTAGATTCTTATCACTGAAATTTAATTAATTATCGTATTTTTTTTTTTTTTTTTTATTTAGGTACCCACAAGCTTCTAGAACGATGGCTTGGCGAAGCCAACAATTAAATATGCGCCGATGGCAGCGTAATTTCATGAACACTTTACCAAGGATCCTTTCACTAACTCATTTGAAATTATGTTTCCAAAACAGAATCGAATTTGAAAATTTGACGAATCATTCGCGAGGTTCATTGCAAGTTAAATTTCGAACCAATTTTGAGGAACGTAGAACAACTGTAATTATGGGTGATTCAGAGTTGGCTGAGCGCTTCAACCCTAATTCGAAAATGTTTATTGCGACTACAAATGTAATCCTACCTGCAGGATTAGATGCGACAGATATGTTAATAGTTGTACTAATTCACAGAAACCATGTTAGTGATATGAAATTTATTAATATAATTATCTATTTTTTAATTTTTAAAGAAATTGTTTTTTCTTTTCCAGGCTTTTGGAATTTCTTGGGCCTTCTTACCGGACAAATCAGAAACTAGCTTTAACGCTGCAGTTGAGATCATATGTTCCCAAATTGCTCCTGAGGTTAATCCTAATACAATTTATTATGATTACGAGCAGAGATTAAATGATTCATTAACAGCCAATGTCCCAGGAGCAAATTTGAAAGGAACTTTTCTCGCTTATGCTGATGTAAGTTTTTTTTTTCTTTAGTACATTTTCAATTGTGCATAACTTCAATTTTTTTTCTTAATTTTTCGATCGAAATTTAAATTTATTTACATTCAATGGTTTAAATTTTATTTACAGATAGTTATTGGCCGTGCTATAGAATTAAATGTCAATTTTGCAGACGAGAACATTCTGATCATTTTTAAAAGGTTACTGGCTATTTCTCTTCTTCCGGCTGCTAACATACCAGAAGGATTCTTGTGGCTTAAAGCAAATATTCCTGAAGTTTATGTGCCTGCTTTTGAAGAATTATTTCAGTATTACCAACAAAGCTGGATCAATTCAATGGGCCCTGAAAATTTTTCTTTCTACAATGATTTCGATTCATTCAATGATTCAATGAAAAATCACATCCAGAACTTAACCAACTTTTTAGGAAATAATAGCAGTATCTGGAATTGCCTAAGTAAGTAAACAAAAATATTTACTACTAATTTTTTAATTATTTATTTATTTATTTATTTATTTAATACAGACCCAACAGCCAAAAGGCCAATAACAGGGTCATTAATACATATAATTTTACAAATGAACAGTAGTATACTAAATATTACATAGGGTAGAGTGAAAACAATAGAATATAAACGCAGATTAATTAATTCATTCATTAACAATATGATAGATAGCTATTCCTATATTAAAATTTAGCTTAAAAGAGCTAACTAATAAATTGAAATACTATGCAAGCTAATAAGAATTAAGAATTAGGTCTAATACTTTACACAATAATTAATCAGATGTTATACATATATCTAGTTCATTTAATTTAGTTAAATTATGATTAATCATATACAGTGCATCCCTAAGTTCAACTTGAAGAAAAAATTAAAGAAAAAGTTAAAGAGAATTATACTGGCTTAATAAATGCCTAGCGGTACTGAGTTATCATGGAAGCCAACACACCTGAAGTCAGTGGCTGATTATAAGCTAAAATGTCTACCTCACAGTTATCATTTTGGTCTATTTGGTTGCATACTTATAGTATTCAAGTTTTTAAAGTCCTTAGTTGCTCTAATAACAAAACCTAAGGTTTTAGTTGCTGATAAAGCAATTGAACTATAGTGTTGGGAAAAAGTACGCTTGGAGTCAAAGATGACTCCTAAATCCCTACAACAACTAATTCTTTGTAGCACAACACCATTAATTTTATAATCAAAGAGAATCTGGTTACCAGATCTGGAAAAGGAGATGACCTTACACTTTTCCTCATTTAGATGTAACTTATTGTCATGACACCAAGCCGCAACAACATCCAGATTTCTTTGCAAGTAAACACAATCATTTACGGATTTAACTGCAAGATAATATTTTGCGTCATCAGCAAAAAGGTCAAAGAAGCAAGAAATATGATTGCCAATAGAGTTAATAAAAATAATAAATAGTAGCGGCCCTAGGTTAGACCCCTGGGGTACTCCAGAAGTCGTAGGATAGGGGACTGAGAAATACCCATTGTACAACACTACATTTAGCCTTCCTAGTAGATATGATCTCAGTATTTTGATTAAAAGTTCTGGCAGACCTAACTTGCTCAAAGCATCAATCAATCGAGAGATATCAACTCTATCAAATGCTTTTGCAAAGTCAGTATGAATAACATCAACCTGGGATCCATCAGCAAGAGAGTCATATAAATATTGTGTATAGGGCAAAAGATTAGTAACAGTTGATCTCTTGTTGTAAAATCCATGCTGTGAGGGTGAGACAATTGGCTTGAAGTATTGCAGAATCAGGTCATACAAAAGCATTTCAAAGACTTTTGCAAATGTAGGGATGATAGAGATCGGGCGATAGTTCGTGACATTGGTTTGATCCCCTGATTTGTGAAAATTACTTTTGCTTTTAATATCTTATTTACTAATATTTATTTTATTAATTTATAACAGGAGTACTTTTAAATCAGAGAATTCGCTCACACAGCGATTTCCAGTCATTAAATAACAATGGTCGCATCACATGCACACCGAGATGTCGGAGTCTAGTGTCTACACGAAAATTGCGTCGACTTTGGGAATTGTTCAGTGCTGAATGTATGGATTACCATTTGTTTTTTGCCACTGCTTCTGGAATTTTAACACCATTTGTTAATGATGCTATTCATAATGGCGTTAGAATTATTAATGATTTACGCCTTTATCAAGAAAATAATGTCGAGGTGAACGTTGATCTACCAAACCAAAACCGCGGGGCTCATTATGTAGGACAATTGGTATTCGAGGAACTAGTTGTTGACGATGTCAGGTTTCTGAACCATCGTATTCCGAGAGTTGGTATTGTTGCTAACGTATTAATAGACAACAATGAAGATGGTAATGATGTTAATCAAGAAGCTAACGCCGAAGTTGCTGATAATGCTCACAACGACCACATTCGTCAAGAAGCTGCTAACGATGGTGGTGATAATCCCCAGAATGCTGAAGCTGCTCATGTTGACGAAGATGATAATGATGAAATTCAACTAATTATTCCAAATAATGGACCTGTAGAAAATGCTGGAGTGGCTGTAGGCATCGTACCGGATGATCGAGGCAATATTTGATTTATAAATAAATTTTTTGGTAAATAAGAATAATAATAATAATAATAACGTATAATTGTGCTTATTTTGTTATTTACAGCTTTTGATGCAGTCGACCAGTTATGCATAATTTGTGCTGACCAGCCTGTCAACCAGTATTTTCTACCATGCAGGCATCAAATTGCTTGCTATGGATGTGTTGAAAGTTGGCGGGCAGTATCAGTCGAGAGCGAGACAGATTTTATATGCCCCGTCTGTCGACAACTCACAAATGAAGTGGCCATAGTGACGGCTGCTGCTGCTGCCTAAGCGATGGCTCCCACTTGTCTTACTTATTCTTAATGATTATTAATTACTCTAAATTTATGTCTTCAATTATTACTAGTATATTATATCTTAAAGTTTCTAATTTCATCTTATTTTAGATTTCCTTCGATGGAAAAAAAGTAAACTTGATTCAAGAGAAAAAATTCGTGATCCATTTTTGATTCAAGAGAAAAATTTCCTTATATAAAAAAAAAATGCCTTAGATCATATATCTTTTTTTCTTTATCATGATATTTTTAATTTAAACTTTTTTTCTTGAATGATATTAACTTTTTATCAGTGTTGTTATCTTTGAGATCTTTGAGATTTTTGATAAAAAGCTTCAGCTTGCACATTTAATTAAAAAAAAAAAAATTATTTTTAATTACAATTTTTCTATACTTATTACTATGTTCATTAATTTTAGTTAAAGGTTTGTATAACTTTCTAAAAATAAAAATAAATTTTCGAAAAATAAAAAAGATTCTTGAAATCTTATAATATTTATCACTCATTAGATAATATTTTATTGTTATTTATTTATTGATAGCTATATTTTTTGTCTAAATAAAAAAATTTATTTTGTTTAAAAATTTGTTAGAATTAATATTAAGATAAGTTTCATTTTAGTTCAGAGTATTAAAAGGTTGCGTTCGAATTCTACTCAAACTTGAATTTACTCCGTCGGTTAATTACCTACCAAAATATATCTTACCGACGTCTTCTTTCTTATTTGTGTTTGTAAAACAATGTCAGCTGCATGTCGTTTTTATGTAAAATTAAATTTAAATATTTTCTGGTAATTTGTTAGCTACCCGGTAAGTTATTTTATTATTTTCAACTCTGTTTTTTTCTGCATATAATATCAAAGTATTTTCGCGTAAGTGTTTTAGCAAAAATAATTTTACTATCTCATTTGCATTCTAATTTGTATTATTCATAAGTTTATAGATGTTTGTAATTTGCAAAAAGCTAAATTTGTTTTTCTGCCCTCCAGGCGGAAAGTGGCAACTTTCGGCCCGCTGCGCTAAACGAAATTGCCGTTTTCCGCCTCTGTCGGACAGAAAAATTGTATACAAACCTATGGCAGGAAAATAATAAATATCTCAGATCACATATATGTCGACCTCGGCTTCGCCTCGGGCAACATATATGTGTTCTGAGACATTTCTCATTTTCTTGCCACAGGTGTGTAATATACTATTTGAATTCTATTGTATTTACTACGTTGGCTACATTTTCGTTCGGATCTCTGAGATAGCCCCTTCAAATTTGGTCAGCAGGTGGCGCAAAATTCCGCGAATGTTTGAATTTAATTTTTGGAGTTTTTTTTTATTTCATAGAGATTTTTGGTATTTCTTTAATTTCACGGTCTATAACACTTCAATCTGTACTTAGATTCTTTTTGAACAGTCATTAGTTTTTTTTTTTTTTAATTTCTTCAAAAATAGAATAATTAAAATAAAATTTTTTTTTAATATTAATTTTTCGGCGAAGAAATTGTTTGAAGAAATTATAAAAAAAAATTGACATTAAAAAATTTTTTAGCAATTGTTAAAAATTTTTTATGCCATTAAAGTTAGCAATCATTTGACCATTTTTTAATTTTATTTAACAATCAAAGTTTTTCGGAAAAATTATTTTTACAAATTTGTAATTGTATTTGCATTTATATTTTTTTTTAATTTCTACATGTCAATTTTGTTTCTAATTTTTTTTTTTACAGTAATTTATTTCTTAAAAAATTCTAAAAATTATCAAATACCTGCTACTTTAATTTTCATAAATTATTTTTTCTACCTTAAAAACTGAAACTAATTGGATAAAATTTTTTTTAACTTTTATAATTAAGGTATTACCCTCGCGACTTCCGTCGTCAAAAGTTTATGCTAGAGTGTACGGTACATATACCGGATAGTCATTATTGACAAGCCTAAAACTTTTTGCTGTTTATGTACTCATTTCAGCCAATCTCGAACGAGAAACTGATTGCTTGAAAAGTCTGGCAACACCGCATGAGCGTCAATATATTTTATAGTGGTGATACTGTAGTGTTTTGGATCAGCTGTAGACTAGGGATGGAAAGATTTTTCAAAGGATCGATTCTCGACTCCGATTTCAATTTTATATTTTTCAATTCTAAGAATCGATTAGTCGAGCGCAAGAATCGATTCTTTCGATTTTAATCGATTCTAAATTAAACGATCAATAATTTTTATAGTTAATAAATTTATTTATCAAATCACGATGCCATAAATTGATAATACAAATTTATTGAAGAAAACATAATAGTTAAGAAGAATTATATTTATTTATTTTTGAATAACGTGTCAAGCATATCAAATTCAATTTTAAAATTTGTTAAAATAATAATTTACGTTAAAACATTCTTCATATATTAAGTTTTAAATAAATTAAAAATTTAGAAGAACGGTTGACTCTGAAGACCATCTCTGTAACTTCCCGCTAATTTCATACCTATGCGCTTAAAATTCCACTTATGATGTTTTTGAGCTCTCCGAGCTCAAAAGTCTGATAACAGATTGATAAAACACTATTTTTTGAATTTTCAAACCGTCATACAGTTATTATAATTGAGCTGCTTCGCACATTAGTTACATTGGACAGTAGATCCGTAGTTTACTTTTTTAATATAAATCAACACGGTGCTAGATGCTACTTAACTGAATATATCGCGTTACAGATGCCATAAGGGCGTATAAAAATTATACGCCCTTATAGCATCCGGGAATCATAAGGGAGTGTAATGAAAATTCTGTTTTTTTTCAAGTCCAAAAAAAATTTTTAGTTTGAAGAAAAATTTTTTTTTGTATTTCTCGACGTTTCAGATAAAAATAAGTTGATTCCCGAAAGAAAAATTTTTTTATACACCCTTATGGCTCCCGGGACCCACCTCGGATGCTACAATAAGAGACAATAATTTATGCCTGCTTGTGTTGCTTTGGTATCGATGAAAGTTTGGATTTATGAAAATTTGTCCAAATAAATATGAAAGTTTGTAAAAATGCTGATGAGTATAAATGAATAAAAGCACAGAAAAATTTACGTATAATTGTATATAAATACAAATGATTCTATGTAAATTAGATCATCTGTGCAATTTTACGGTTGTACACATGACCAACTGAAAAAATAAAATTCCCTATTTTTAAAAATATGTACAACTAATAATATGTTTATTTGATTCTAATTCCAAAAGTATAAATGGAAAAATGAACATTATTATAAATGAAAATTTATAAATTTACTAGCTAATAAAAAATATCATTTGAATAAATGATTAATAATACAAGTGTATAAAAAAATTAATGATACATTCACTTAATGAACTTATGTATTCAAAAATATAGATCCGGATGTAAAAAAAATATGATAATTATTTGAACAAAAGAAATTGCAGATAAATAATCGTAATGAAAAAATGCAGAAATAATTTTATGAATAAACGACATGATCATTAGTATTTTTAAGGTTGTGTATAAATAAACATTTGTAAACATGATGATCGGTACAAATGAAAGCTGTCCGAATAGATATTTGAATAAATGAAATTCTATCCAAATAAATCGAGAAAAATGAACATTTACATTAAAGTTAATCTGTAAAAATGAATATTTGTCCAGAAGTTAAACTGTCAAAATGAATATTTGTCCAAAAGTTAAACTGTTAAAATGAATATCGGTTAAAAAGAAGATTTCCACGATCTCCCTCTAGTAATTTTATACTGTCAATATTTTAGATTTAGAAATAGTAGCAGTCACTTTGCAAAAATTGAGTTTTCATCAGATCTCGACGTTTGAAGGTCATAGGAAGTTTCCCTGACTACTCCCGCAAGGTTGTCACTGTGTCTGTATGTATGTATGTATGTGTGTGTGTGTGTTTTTTTTTTTTTTTTTTAACTTAGGGGGGGGGGGATCCCTTTTACGGATTCCAGGCATAGCTGTTGGGCCTGGATATGTGGCAACTCGACGCAGCGTCATACTAAAACTCGACGCTAACGCCCCTACCCACTAAACTCTTTTAAACTAAACCCACTGTCACTCTTCAGTTCTCAGTTCTTCAGCGCTCAGTGTAGATGACCTCTTTCGGTGGTATAGGTTCCGTCTTTCCTCAGCTAGGACTCTAAGAGGCAGAGTTCCAGAAATGACGCATACTGCCTCCTCGGATATTGTACGGAAGGCGCTTGCAACTCTCAGTGCACTTAATCGGTAGACCAGTCTGGCTTGTGTGTGTGTGTGTGTGTGTGTGTGTGTGTGTGTGTTTTGAACGGATCATTCGATTTTATCGCAGTTGGTGCTATTTGAAAGGGCTTGGCCAAACTTAGATTTTGAGTATAATTTAGACCGATCTGGATCAGTAGATTTTGAGAAATCTTAAAAAAACTAAGAAAAAAAATTTTTTCAAATTTGGTTTTTTTTTTAATAACTTTTAAACGGCTCCACCGATTTATTCCAAAATCTAATCAGCTCGAGACAATAAAAAACCA
Organism: Cotesia glomerata; assembly: GCF_020080835.1. Taxonomy (NCBI): domain Eukaryota; kingdom Metazoa; phylum Arthropoda; class Insecta; order Hymenoptera; family Braconidae; genus Cotesia; species Cotesia glomerata. The sequence goes on along the minus strand of NC_058166.1, from coordinate 9,577,094 downwards.
CGTCGATCGCCACCAAGCTGATTGAAATCGGTTGATTCCTTCGAGAGATATCGTGAACGAAAGATAATCGAAAAAAATGTTTTTTCGGAATTACTCCGAAATTTTCGGTTCGATCAATTAAAACCTGAAAATTCTTCATGAAGCTAATAAAACTGCGTCGAATGCCGGCAACCGCGTGTAAATCGGTTGAACTATTCAAAAGTTATTGCGGTTTGAAAATTCCAAAAACAGTGTTCTATGAAACTTCTCGAAGAGCTCAAATGCATGGAAATAATATCTCTTTGAGCTCAGCGAGCTCAAAATATCACATAAATTATATTTTGAGCTCAAAAATCTCAAAAACGTCATAAGTACAATTTTAAGCGCCCAGGTATGGAATTAGCGGGAAGTTGCAGGGATGGCCTTTAGAGTGAACCGTTTTACTAATTTTTAACTTTCCGCTAAGAAAATTGAAAATTTTCAAAAATCGGGAAGTTATTGGTTTTACCCCGTTTTTCGAAAATCGAGTTTTCATTAGATCTCGACGTTTTGAGGTCCTAGGAAGCTTCCCTGACTATTCCCGCGAAGGTGTCACTATGTCTGTATGTGTGTGTGTGTGTGTGTGTGTGTGTGTTTGTGTTTTTATAGAGGAGGTCAAATACATTTACGTATACCAGGACGAGATGTTTGTCCTGGGTATGTCGGACTCGGAAGTCAATATTATTGACAACAATACCGACTAAACATCCTCTTCTCTCTTTCCCCATAGATGTTAAGGGGAAGACTGGATCGGGACCGCGTTAGCATTACTTCAATCCAGTCCGTGTTGCGTCTCACGACGGTTGCTCCTAGTTACTAGTCTCTTTCTGCGATTTTTTCCTTTAAAAGACGCTGCGCATAGGTTGCGACAGCTGACCAGTTATCTTCTTTTTTGATCATGCAGGTTACTAAGCTCTCAGGAGAGAGCGTGGTGCCAATAGTTTCATCAGTACTGCTTTTGTAGTCCTTCCACCGGTCACACTCAAAGAAAGTGTGCTCGACGTTTTCAATTTTGTCTGGGCAGTATTTGCACGTTGGTGTGCTGTGCAGTCCCATCTTAAAAAGATAGGCATTGAACTGCCCATGTCCCGTCAATAGCTGGGTCAAGAAAAAGTCCGTTTCTCCGTATTCCCGAGAAAGCCAGACGTTGATGTTTGGGATCAGGCGTGCTGTCCATCTGCCCGTCTCTCCCGATGTCCATCGGTCTTGCCACTCTTGTTGCGTTTCCGCCTTTATCATCGTTCTTGCGTCTATCATGTTTTCGTCACTGTTTTTAGCGTCATAGAGTTTCGCTCTCTCAAACGCGAGTAAGTCGATGGATGCGGCTCCCGCAATGACCAATATAGCCGCCTCGGAAACCGTTCGATAGGCGCAGGCAACCCTGAGAGCGCCTCGCCGCTGCACTGCCGCTATTTTTCGTCGGTAGGTCTTCTGTTTCAATATGTCTGCCCATTAGACTGATTCAAAAAAATCGACTATTTTTTTTTTTCTTAAATATATCGAAAATATTGTTGGAAATAATGAAAAAAAAAATCCTGTGAAAGTTACAGTCCTTAATATTAATATTAAGATGTCCCGCATGGTAAATTTCAATTTCCCGTATGATTAACATGGGAAAGCTTGTTTTTTTTAGTTTAGAATTTTATAACTCTTTAATCGTTTATCAAAAAAGCTAGACTAAATCATTTTCTTGTGTAAAATTGAACGCTCTACAAAAAAGCTATCTTAGAATTTTTCGATAAACCGACGCGTTTTGAAGTTATTCAACTTTAAAACATAATTTATAATATTTTCTCATTTTTTTACAATTTTTTGACGAAACTATCAAGTTTATCAAAAAATTTTGTCAAATTTTACAAATTTTTTGTATTCTATATTTTTTTTGGTTTAACAGATCCTTTTATTTAACTGTCAAATTTTTAATACACTGTCGTATCTTAATTTTTCAATAAATTCAAATTAATTTTATTTTCAATTAAAAATTATTTTCATCTATTATTTAATTGATTTTATAAGTTCATAATATTATATATTTCAAATTCATGCAATTAATTTTATTACTTTAATAAAAATGTACTGATTTAATTTTTTTATTTATCGAAGCTAGTTTCACAGTTAAAATCATCGAAGCGCGAAACAGAGAAGACATCGGTTGTTCTATTTGTTCTTAATTAACCACACTACTATTCATACCATCAAAAAAGCTTCAAGGACGCCCCCTCCCTTAGTATCTGACCACCTCGCACTACAACGCTCATTATTCCGCGACTCGACGCTTTAACCGAACTTTTTTGATTTGGGTAATAATAACCCATTGTTCAATTGATAACTGTGAGTGACGCGGTGTTCTAACCTCCAAATTCGGACTTTGATTGTTGCTATAGTTTATCATTATTTTTCGTGAATATTTTTGGGCTTGTATTTTAAATTCATTTTTTTGCAATTAAGGTAAAAGCCCCAATAGATGATCATGTACCAGTATATGATCACTCCATGTATTTGTATACCTATATTTGTGAATATAGATATACAAATACATGGAGTGATCATATACTGGTACGTGATCATCTATTGGGGCTTTTACCTTAATTAATTTATATCCTAGTATTCCTTTTTTATGGGTTATTTGTCCAATTATTTGATGAACGATATTTATTCTTCTTTGAATTATTTCGTAACTGAGTCCTTTTTTAAATGGACAAAATCGGTAATAAAAAATGGATAAAGAAATTTATTTAATTGGTTTTCCAATAACTTATTGTTGGACGTAAACTTCCAACTTTTAAGGATGTTTTAGCTTTATTTTTCTATAATCATAAAGTACAAAAGTGTGGTGTTAAACAAAGTGCTTTATTTACTGTGACCGAGGTTCAAGAACAATTGAAAAAGGCTCAAATTCCTACTTGTGAGACTTTAAATGCCATCAATAAGTTATTGAGAATGTTCAAAAAGTGGCAAAGTTTGCAGCGTAGTTATAAACAGAGACAATCTGTCACGGGGCTCCTTCATTATCCGTTGAAGGTCCTCACCCTAGCCGCGGTTAGTTATCGACGGATCACAGGGCGCTGTGGTCTAGGATGCTCGCGCAGTAACAATAAAAATTAACATAAGTTCCGGGGCCTAGAAAATAAGCGTTCCGCGGGTGGGGATAATTCCACACCAGGGGCAAGTGAAGTTGGCGCACCGAAAAGCGACATTGTGAAGCCGGAGCCCGAGACACCAGCACGAGATCTTGGAAAACAGATTTAATTTACCGTTGACTAAATCCCGAGTTACGACGCAATTAACCAGATCCGAGATACCTGATAGAGCTGTGTAATTTGGCGGACAAAATTTGCCTAGACCGAAGGCCACAGAAACGACAACGGAATTCGAATTAAAAGAAAAGAAATCGCCAAAAATTTCTCAGGTACAGAAAATTTAACCTCGGTAAATTATTGCGTCGCTCCCGGAAATTCTAGGCACAGGCCAGGTTCCGTCTTCCAATCACCCTACTTGATTAATTAATTAATTATCCGAATTCAAATAAAATATCTAAATTATAAGTCGAAGTTAAAATTAGTTAAAATGAAATTTGAATAAATAGAAAATTTGACAAGTCGAAAAATTTCAAAATTAAAAATAAAAGAGGTTAAAATTAAAATTAATATTTCTATAAAATTGGTCAAATAAGTTTAAGTTAAAATTTATAAAATCAGAAAGTTTAATATCGACAAATTTGAGTTAAATTGCGTCATTCATCTGAGCGAAATTCTGTCGATTAAATTTATTATAAATTATAAATTAAAATAAAACTAAAGGGAATTAAAATTAGAGATTTATCCGAGTTAGATAAAAATTGATTAATAAAATCAACAATTAAAAATAAATTAAAATTTAAAATGAAAATTATTCATTAAAATTAACTTTGGGAAAATATCAAAAATTTTTAAATAAAATAAAATTCTTTAATTTAGAAAATTACAATTGTCAAGCAGTAAATTAATTTATAAAAAATTACAAGCGTAAAATTGTCAATAGATCAAAATTGTTCAAAAACTTCGATAAATAAAATTGTCAAATTCCAGTATGATAAGTTTCAAAAATAATTAACATAAAAATTTAGCCTTGGAAAAATTTAGCCAAGTTGACGACTAAGTCTCAAATTCTTACTGGAATTCAAAATAGACATAAGCCGATTATTCAGGCAGTTTGAATTCGAGTAAATTTTAATTAATCTAAAATTTTGGTTGAATAAAACGCTGCTGTGATATTAATAACTAAGCGACCAAAATTAAATTAAATTATTTATCGAAGTCAAGTTAGGGACCGGGAAAATTGATTCCCAGGAAGTCATGTTGAAAAAAAAAGTATTTAAGAATTTTAAAAATGATTGTTAATTAGAGTCAAGAGTGTGTTTGGATGATATTATTATATTGTGTGTGTGTGTGTGTGTGTGGAAAATTAAATTTACATTATATACTCCTCGTTCACGGGCTGTCGAGGAGGTTAGTATTAGCAGGTTGTCGACTAGTGTCATGGTATCCTCCTCTGTCCTAGTCGACTTCAGGTTCCTTAGTCCCGTAGTGAGGGTCCGGGCGACAGCGAAAGGGCTAAGGACGGTTTGAACCTTGGGCAGGGGTCCGGGCGACCACCCAAGGTCAAATCTAGAGTCTTAGAGCGTGAGGGTCCTGTGGACAGCGCGACTTAGGTAGAAACTGCGGTATAGACGCTCCATATGAGGGTACCGTCAGGAATAAGCAACTATGATAGAAACTATGATATAGACGCTCCTTATGAGGGTATCGTAGGAATAAGAAACTATGATAGAAACTACAGTATAGACGCTCCTTCAGAGGGTACTGTTAGGATTAAGAAAATTTTTCGGGTATGTGAGTGTGTGTGAGAATTAAAATAGAATTTAATTATGTAAAATTAAGAAAATAAATTCATGATCAATGTCAAATCTACTTGTTATTATTTATGTCAAATTTTTATGATTTCTCTCGACCCTGTGATATCTCTCTTGCTTGGACCGGTTCTGGAAACCGTGATAAAAATTCCAGTGGCGCCCTTAATTATTAAATTTAAATAAAGGGGTGACCAAGGGACGGTACCAACCCGTTACAAATCATTCACACAAATCAAAAATGAAACTGTTTTTAAGAATAAGTTGAAGGAGTTATTTGATATTGCTCACACGAAAGCAGCTAAAACCTTAAGTAGAGAGGAAAATGAATTTTTGCTAGCCCAGAGATCATCAGGTCGGCGTGGATTTATTGATAATTTTCCTCAAAAACCTCTAACATATGAAGAACTGATGGAGGTAGATGAAGAAAGTATGTATTAATTCAAGTTTTTCACAAGTATTTCATGTTAGTTGCTGATTGATTAATTTATTGACTTTAAAATGATAGAAAAAGAATTGTAAAATATGGAGATTTTTTACTTTTCGCATTAAGTAGACAAGCAAGCACACAAAATCTTTGTATTATTTTTACTTCATTAATTTTTGCAAAAAGTGTGATTTTCAGTAAAGTTTGGTTAAAAGTTTTTGGATGCTGCGGTCAAAAAGCAGTATAAAAAAAATCACGGGGAAAAAGCTTTGCGATTTTTATGTTTTTTACTTCATGAGCTTTCAAGAATATATCGAGCTATGAACATTTTTAAAAGTACGATGTTTTAATAATTTACAGATTCGGATGAACTGGTTGACAATAGTACCATCACTCCGAGCCAAAATAGTAACACTACTTCAAGCCAAGGTACACTAACAACATCACAATCAACGATAAGTCATGTTTCAAATTTCAAAGATGAATTATCTCTGCCAAAAGTGACTTCAAAAATGTCTATAATGGCACCTGAACTTGTTGCTGCATTAGATCGCGGAAATGTAAGCAGTAGAAATGCTACTTATATCATAGCTGCAACTTTAAAGATTGTTGGATATGATCTTAATGACGTTAATTTAAGCTACAGTACTATTCGACGGGTACGTATATCTCTAAGAGAAGGTATAGCTAGAGAACTAAAGGAACAATTGAAATTGGATGATAATTACGTTGTTCATTGGGACGGGAAACTTTTAAGTGATATAGTTGGGTCTGATACCGTCGATAGGCTGCCTATTGTTTTATCATCATCTGGTGAAGAACAATTATTAGGAGTTCCAAAAATAAATTCTGGGACTGGAATAGAACAAGCAACAGCTGTACATTCGATTCTAGATCAGTGAGGTGTTGGTCGATATGTTAAAGCAGTGTGCTTTGATACTGCAGTTACTAACACAGGTAACATTACAAAATTTTTCTCATGACGTTGAAATAAATTTGTAAGATTTACACAATTTCGCTTAAAATACTTTAAGATCATTAACATAAAACTGAAAATTTTTTTTGTTTCTTAAGTTTTTGTGAGCAACAACAAGTTTAAAATACAATTTGCATTATTCCAATATCTCACTTGAATTTTATTTTTTAGGTATTTATCACGACGCAGGTGTTGAATTAGAGAAAGCTTTAGGTCGGGAACTTATTTGGTTACCATGTCGTCACCACATGCAGTGTTGCCAGATTGGGTTATTTACCGCTAATTGGGCTATTTGAATTGTCAATTGGCGGCTAAATTTTACTGTTGGCGGTTAATAGCCATTTGGGCTATTTTGAATTTCACATAATTTTATGCTAGATGGAGAGAATTTCATATTAACCCTAACAATACTTGTTTTGTAGATTTTACTATCTTTGATGGTAATAAATTTTATAAAAGTTAAAATGATAAATATAACAATTTAAATTATAATCAATACAATAATAAAATAATAATTCTTAAGATAGAGCAATCCCACTATTTACTATCAAGATGGTTACATTTATGACCAACACCATAAACACGGAAAAAAATAAATTGTAATATTCATTCGAATTCCGGTTAATTTTTATAGTTTCAAACAGTAAAGCGGACATCGGGGTGGCAAAAATATAAATATTACAGAATTTAATGTAGAAAGTGTAAAAGCCACAATTTATAATTTAATATCGAAAATAAGTGATAAGTAGCTGTCACTATAGTAAATAACGACTCTCTCATCTTAAAAAATTACAGTTTCAAACAGTAAAAATTGTCGTTTCAATATATAGTCCATACTATGAGGAGAAGAGGAGTCTCACCCTGGGAGAATTTAATATTTGAAACAGTAAAAATTCTTCTCTTAAAATATATATTTTACCAGTCCTAGCAAGTCAATAATTATAATTTCATTTTTAGCGTTGCGTTTAAAATTTACCATTTTACTTTGTAAATATTGACGTTGCTTGTATTAGAAATTTACTAAATTTATTTTATAATTTTTTCATAACATAAAATCATTTTTAACTTCCCGCTAAGAAAATTGAAAATTTTCAAAAATCGGGGTTATTGATTTTACCCCGTTTTTCGAAAATCGAGTTCTCATCAGATCTTGACGTTTTGAGGTCCTAGGAAGCTTCCCTGATTGTTTTCGCGATGATGTCCGTATGTCTGTGTGTGTGTGTGTGTGTGTGTGTGTATGTGTTTTTTTTTTTTTTTTTTTTTGTTTTAAGGGGGGGGAATCCTTTTTACGGATTCTAGGCATAGTTGTTTGGCCTGGATATGTGACGACTCGACGCAGTGTCATATTAAAACTCGACGCTAGCGCCCCTACCCACTAAACCCTAAACCCCTTTTCCTCTTTCCCCTAATCCCTCTTGGAAACCGCCGTTAGGCATTACTTCGTGAGGGGAGGATCTAGCTACTGCTCTTGCTTCTGATAGCTAAGGTGTTATTTTACCTTTCTTCTAGTTATTGTCATTTGTTCTTCTTCTTTCGATGGAACGCAAGTCTATAAGGACTTCTATTGCAAATGTGCTGATGGCGTTCCAGGAGGCTATTGATGACAACATTGCTTCTACTATTGTCTCTGGTTGGATTTTCTTCTTTAGGATCATCTCCAGCTCATCTCGCTGTGGGTAAAATCGTGGGCACTCAAAGAAAACGTGCTTCGCGTCTTCATTTATTCCTGGGCAGGACGGGCACTCCGGTGAATCATCATGCTTGAAGCGGTGAAGATACGTCCGAAAACATCCATGTCCTGACAACAACTGCGTCAGATAGTAATTGACCTCGCCATGACTTCGGTTTAGCCAAACGTCGATCTTCGGTATGAGACGGTGTGTCCATCTCCCTGTTGTCGCGGCGTCCCACTGCGATTGCCATCGTGCGATGCTGTTCTGCCGTTCTTCAGCTCTGAGTTCCTCGGCACTTTGTCTGGTTGTCCTCTTTCGTTGGTAAAAGTTCCGTCTTTTGTGTGTGTGTGTGTGTGTGTGTGTGTGTGTGTGTGTGTGTGTGTGTGTGTGTGTGTGTGTAAGTATGTAAACCTCTTATAACTTTTGAACAGTTGAACCGATTTCATCGCGGTTGGTGCCATTCGAAAGGGCTTCGACAAACTTAGATTTCCTGTTAATTTGAACCGATTTGGACCGATAGATTTTGAGAAATTTGGAGAAATCTAAAAAAAAGTAGGAAAAAAAATTTTTTCTGAAGTGGTTTTTTTGGGATAACTTTTAAACGGCTCAACCGATCGATTCCAAAAACTAATCAGCTCTCAACCTTGAAAAACCACGTCGATCGCCGCCAATCCGGTCAAAATCGGTTGATTCGTTCAAGAGATATCGTGAACGAAAGAAAATCGAAAAAAGTGTTTTTTCAGAGTTACTCCGAAATTTCTAGTTTGACCAATTGAAACGTAAAAATTCTTCATAAGGCTTAAAAAACTGCGTAGAATGCCGCCAACCGCGTAAAAATCGGTTCATTCATTCAAAAGTTATTGCGGTATGAACATTCAAAAAATAATGTTCTATGAAACTTCTATCAGACTTTTGAGCTCAAAGAGCTCAAAAGCATAGAAAAGGTATCTTTTTGAGCTCGGAGAGCTTAAAACAACACACAGATTGTACTTTTGAGCTCGAAGAGCTCAAAAAAGCGGCCAGGTATTAACGGAATTAGCGGGAAGTTGCAGGGATGGCCTTTAGGGTCAACCGTTTTCCTAATTTTTAACTTCACGCTAAGAAAATCGAAGATTTTCAAAAATCGGGAAGTTATTGTTTTCACCCCGTTTTGCAAAAATCGAGTTTTAATCAGATCTCGACGTTTGAAGGTCACAGGAAGCTGCCCGCACTATCCCCGCGAGGTTGTCACGGTGTCTGTATGTATGTGTGTGTGTGTGTGTGTGTGTGTGTGTGTGTGTGTGTGTGTGTGTGTGTGTGTGTGTGTGTGTGTGTGTGTGTGTGTGTGTGTGTGTGTGTGTGTGTGTGTGTGTGTGTGTGTGTGTGTGAAAGTATGTGAACCGCTTATAACTTTTGAACGGCTTGACCGATTTCATCGCGGTTGGTGTCATTCGAAAGGGCTTGACCAAACTTAGATTTTGAAAATTATTTGGACCGATTTAGATTAATAGATTTTGAGAAATCTTAAAAAAACTGAAAAAAAAAATTTTTTGAAATGTGGTTTTTTTGGAATAACTTTTAAACGGCTTAAAGGTTCAATTCCAAAAACTAATCAGCTCTTAACCTCAAAAAACCACGTCGATCGCCACGAGTCCGGTCAAAATCGGTTGATTTGTTCGAGAGATATCGTGAACGAAAGAAAACCGAAAAAAGTGTTTTTTCGGAATAACTCCAAAATTCCTAGCGCGATAAATTCAAAATTTGAGATTCTTTGTGAGGCTTAAAAACTGCGTCGAATGCTTCTAACCGCGTAAAAATCGGTTTATTCATTCAAAAGTTATTGCGGTTTAAAAATTCAAAAAATAGTGTCATCAAATCTCTATCTGACTTTTGAGCTCGAAGAGCTTTAAAGCATAAGAAAGCAATCTCTTTGAGCTCGGAGAGCTCAAAATAACCCATAAATTGTATTTTTGAGCTCGAAGAGCTCAAAAACGTCATTGGTGCAATTTTAAGCGCCTAAGTATGGAATTAGCGGGAAGTTGCAGGGATGGCCTTCAGGGTCAACCGTTTTCCTAATTTTTTTTTTAAATTTTATTTAAAAAATGATAATAGATCAAGCGCTGCACAATGGCCCTCACTTACTGTGGCTCAATGGTAATTTTCAAAGAAAAAGTCTTTCCGTGCACTTACAGAATGTTAAAAAGATTATTCAGTTTGCTGTAAACGATGAAAAATATTTTTACATTAAATGGTAATAAGCAATGACGTCTCAACCGACATTTTTAAAAAATTATTTTCGACAACGTTCGTTCATCGTACCATTAGGTCTGAACATGAATATGTTATCGACAAAATTTCGAAGAAAATGTTGGATAAAGCGTTATTGCTTATTGCCATCCTATTGATAATCAAAATTGGGAAAATGAGAAGTTTCCGATCAAAAAAAACTATATTTTAACTATTTAAGGTAGTTTTCATGGTACAATATTGTCAAAAAATTAGAGATTATACGCGCCGCAAAAGTATATGAGCTTTTAGCTAAGTAATCCATATATAATTTTTATCCAAGACTGTACCCGTGGAGGCGCAACCTATACAATTGTTTTTGTCCGACTCCGTATATATACATACTTTTTCATAAATTATTGAACTTTAATCCGTTAATTATAAATAATTAGACGGTCAAAAAATTTTTTTTTAAACTCACAACAAATCCACTAAAAGACTGTCAGTTTTTTGAAAGTTTTTGACAGTTTTTTTTTTATAGCTAAGAAACTGATGGTACAGAACTGCAGAGAGCGTACACTGATAAAAAAATTGACTTGACTCAAGAGCCAAAGTCTTGAACCAAGAATACCATTTAAAGAAAATGATTTTCTTGAGTCAAGAGAATAAATTCTTGAGCTAAGAAATTATTCTTGGTCTAAGAAACTTTTTTTGAGTCAAGAATTTATTCTCTTGACTCAAGAAAATCATTTTCTTCGAAATGGAATTCTTGGTTCAAGAGTTTGGCTCTTGAGTCATAAGTCAATTTTTTTATCAGTGCATGCAATCAAATATCCAATTTTTAATTGAATTCATCTTGGGTTATAGGTGGTCAATCGACGTCAAATTTTTAGGGTATTTGTATAGTCATGTCCTTAATAAGTGTACAAAAATTTAGAATTCTCTGACGGTATGCCTCAACCACGACAACTACCTTAATGATAATTAATTGACTATTTTTTTGGTCAGTCAAAATTATATTTTGGTTTTTTTTTTTTTTTTAGTTTGAGCAAAGTGCGAGTGAAACTTCCGAAAAACAATCTTAATTATAACAATACTTTTTATATACGAATCTACATTTATTATTAAATAATCATTACATTCGTCACCATGTTTGGTACATGAGACATTTAAAGGAAAATTACTTCAAAAGTCCAAAATTTTTAGAAACAAACCTAGCTTGTACAACAATTTCGATGTAAAATGATCGTCATAAAAAATTTCGGTCATTTTTAGATCAATTTATTTACAATTTATAAAAAATGAACACAATAGTAATTTATCAAGTTGATCAATTGACAAACGCGTTCTCTGTCTTGCATCTCTACACAGAAATGAAGAATTGCTTGCGCTAAGAAAATTTTAAGGAAGACCAAAGTTATTTTGGAGCAAAAACAAATTTTTTGGTTCAATAAAGTTTGACCATGTTCAAGAAATTTCAACTTCATTCAAGAAACGTTCAATCTTTCTTTATGTTTTTTTTCAGTCGAGAAAATTTACTCTTGAATCAAAAATTTTGACTTTCTGTGTAGTCCTTTCGGTCAAGCAATTTTTTAAATTATAGTAATTTATGTTATATGGCCGCAAAGTGGCGATTTTCTGACATTCGCTTTAAAGTTTGTGACGCGAATGTACGAAAACGAGCGTAAATTTCCGTCCTCGGCTTCGCCTCGGACGTTAAAATTTCGCCCGTTTTCGTACATTCCCGCCACGAACCTTAAGCTTATATCGCAACATCGTCGTTGTCAAAATCACCACTTAGTGGCCAAATGACATACAATATTTTTTATTATTATCGCTCCATAAGTTTAACTTTTGAGGGATAGGAGGCAAATAATTACATATTCAAATTTTATGAAGTTTCACAAGAGCAAAAAAACTTAATTTTATATTAATTATCTTTTTGTTAATATTTATTTATAACGTTGTTGTTATTTTATTAAAATTAGGTCTGCTTCGTAATAAATTGCCACACATCAAAAAATTTTTCGTCAAATTTAACTCAAAAATTTGTGTTGATGACTTTTTTTACACAATTTGTGTTGAATCAACACTCTATTGTGTTGAATCAACATACTAAAATGTTAAATTCTACACAAACATTTTTACACTTTACACAAGGACGAAAAATTTTTTACTGTGCAGCAGAGAAAGAATTAGCGCCACTCAATAGTAACTAAGTTTAAAATTTACTCAAAATCCATCGGTCAGTACACTAGAATTTGATTTATTTCGTTCTAAATTTCATCCGATTGCACAAGGACAGTACGGCAAAAAAAGGGGGAAGTAAACTTTGCAGTCTAGGCCGCGGAAAAAAGGCGGTATGGTAGTCTCTAGAAATGAGTATCTTTTCGGACGCCACCCAGTTGAACTTTTGGAGCGAGTATAACAAAAAAAAATATATTGACTTCAGTTAGAAATGACCAGGAGATGCAAGTGGTTGAGCCGTTCTATCTAGAAATAAAAAATTATAAAAAGAATTAGTTTTCTTTTTTTATGATTCAATCTCTTTGGTTGAAGATTCTAATGCATCCTAAAATTAATTAGATATACGACAAGTTACTTTCAAAAATACACACATAATCTATTTGCGACCGTAATGAAACACATGAATATGTCAAATGAAACAATTTTATAATAACAATAACATTCATGCGGCACAATTGTATAATGCAAAAAAATCAAGTAGACTTTAGTGTGAGTTTCTTTGATATACCCCGGTAGCTTTAATCTTCAGGTGTCAAGATGAACGTTAGAGTGGTTGGCACGGCGCCATTGAAAAGCAGGAAAAACGACGCTGAAAGTACACTACTCTTAGCCTCGTCGCTCCTTTGCTCTGTGGTGCTCTGAGTTTTTCAACCTCTTTCAATGATCGTAGACCGATAGTAGTAGGTAGAGTAATTTCTAGGATCGACAAGCAACAAGTAGATACAGTTTTACTACTGTACACAAACATTTTCCCCAGATAACTTCAATATATATGTTCTCGCTTTATTGGATCTTTTTCTTAGTACAATAATATCCCTCTAAATATCTAAGTAAAGCTTGGTCCTGAAACTGCTTAGTAGTATCTATAAGTTGGTTTTAATTGTAGGCATAGGTATACCAAAGAAACTTTAATTGTAAATAAAGTTCTTCAGTCAACTGAATTCCTTTCGTTCAAAATGAGAAAAAAAGGTTGTATTTTACTGTTTATATTTTAGAACATTTTTAACTTCCCGCTAAGAAAATTAAATATTTTCAAAAATCGGGAAGTTATTATTTTTACCTCGTTTTTCGAAAATCGAGTTTTCATCAGATCTCGACGTTTTGAGATCCTAGGAAGCTTCCCTGGATATTCCCGCGATGGTGTCTATGTCTGTATGTATGCAGGGGAGCCTGGGGCACGAAGTCCCCCTGGGGCACGAAGTCCCCCTGGGGCACGACGGCCCCCCTCAAAAATCGGGTAAAAATTTTTTTTTCAATTTCCGTCAGGTTATGACCTCTATAATGTTTTATAATATTTTAAGCCAATATGTGATAGGCCGAAAAAATTTTTTTTGTGACAATTTTTAACTTCCCGCTAAGAAAATCGAAGATTTTCAAAAATCGGGAAGTTATTGTTTTCACCCCGTTTTGCAAAAATCGAGTTTTCATCAGATCTCGACGTTTGAAGGTCACAGGAAGCTTCCCTGACTATCCCCGCGAGGTTGTCACTATGTCTGTATGTATGTTTAGGTATAGAATTAGCGGGAAGTTGCACGGATGGCCTTCAGGGTCTACCGTTTTTCTAATTTTTTTCGTTTTAATTTAAAGGAGTTGTTACCAGGTTTTAAAAGTTCAACAAATACATTTGAAACATCAATATAAATTACAAAAATTGAAAAAAAAAATATTAATCCATTTAATTGATAATAATAAAGGCAATAAAAGCTCCCGAAACTTGTAAGAAAATGAACGAAGATGAAAAATTTTAATATTATAATAAATTAAAGTTATCAGGAACGTGGACCAAGGGTAAAAACAAATGTTACGTTTTCAAATGTTGCAACGTTTCGTTGTTATTTACAACTTCTTCAGGCAAGATTTGAGGTTAACATTTATGTAATAACAATAATCTTCTGAAACACTTCATCGTTAATTAAAGTTATAAATGAAGGAAGAACTACTAAATATAATACAGTATTACTAACAAATTTAAGAGCAAGTATAACATTTATCCGCCAAGCAACTAATTGATAAACAAAAACATGTTACTCGAATCAGCTGTCAAGTGAAACTGTTTATATCATGGATGAAAGTAATTTAAATAATTTAAATATTATAAACTTAAAAAAAAGGAAGGGTTGTTTGTGAATTATTATTGGAGTGTATTGTATTGTACTAATAGTACGGGATTTCCTCATCAGATCCTATACCAACCTACAGTTTACCTCTATTTTATAGAAGTTGTTCTAAGAATGTCAGAATTGAATAAAGGTATTACAATTTTTATGCCACTAGTCACTGTAATTATTTATTTATTCCGAATAAAAAATTTTAAACATCTTATCCTATTAAAATATTCATAAAAATAAATATCATTAAAAATCTAATACAATAAACCAATGGAAGAAAAAAAATGAGAAAATTAGTAATTCGTATTATAACTAATTGAGTGGTATTGGTCAATCGGGATATCCTCATAGAATTCAACGAAATTTAAAACTTTTTATTTATTGACAGCAGTAACTCTCGAAATATATAAACTTAACAATTATATTCGAATTTTTATAAAATTAGTCACCATACATTTTTTATTGATTTATAGCAAACGAGTTTTTAACAACTTATGTAACTGAAATATTCATGCAGATTTTGAACATATTTTTTTTGGTAAAAAAAAAAATAAATAAAAATAAGAAAAATAGTTCCTTCTCAAAAATTGTAATAAGCATTTATTCTGAAGGAAATAAAAAGTATGCTTAATGATAATTATAAGATCGAAAGTAATTGAAAAAAAAAAAAAAAAAATTGAAGAAAAGACATAAGATGTTGTAGTTAATTCTTAACGGGGCATATTGGATTGTATTGGTTAATCGAGATATCCTCATAAGATTTTATTAAAACCAGAAATTTTTTTTGTTTTAATTTAAAGGAGTTGTTACCAGATTTTAAAAATTCAACAAATACATTTGAAACATCAATACAAAATACAAAAATTGAGAAAAAAAAATATTAATCCAATTAATTGATAATAATAAATAAAGGCAATAAAAGCTCCCGAAACTTGTAAGAAAATGAACGAAGATGAAAAATTTAAATAAAATAAACTTTAAAAAAAAGGAAGGGTTGTTTGTGAATTATTATTGGAGTGTATTGTATTGTACTGGTAGTGCGGGATATCCTCATCGGATCCTATACAAACCTACAGTCTACCTATATTTTAAGTTGTTCTAAAAATGTAAGATTTGAAGAAAGGTATTACAATTTTTATGCCACTAGTCACTGTAGTTATTCATTTATTTAGATCAAAAAAATCTTAAACATCTTATTTTATTAAAATATTCATAAAAATAAACACCATTAAAAATCTAATACAATAAATCCATGGAAGAAAAAAAATGAGAAAATTGGTAATTCGTATTAAAACTTATTGAGTAGTATTGATCAATCAGGATATCCTCATAAGATTCAACACAACTTAAAACTTTTCATTTTTGGAAAGCAGTAACTTTCGAAGTATAAAAACTTAACAATTATATTCAAATTTTTATTAAATTAGTCACTATAAATTTTCTATTTATTTACAACAAACGAGTTTTTAACATCTTATGTTACTGAAATATTCATGCAGATTGAAGATATTTTTTTTTTAAAAAGGAAAAAAATATGTTTCCTTCTTAAAAGTTTTAGCAAGCATTTATTCTGAAGTGAATACGAAGTATGCTTGATGATAATTAAAAAATCAAACGTAATTAAGAAATAGAAGATAAGAAAAAATAAATTTTATTTAATTCTTAACGGGGCATATTGGATTGTATTGGTCAATTGGAATATCCTCATAACATTCGACACAATCTAATACCTTTCCTTTGTTTAATAGTAGTTCTCGATGTATAAAAATTTAACAAATACATTCTTATTTTATGTAAGTAATCCCTATAATTTATAATTGTTTTATAACAAAAGATCTCGAATATTTTATTCAAATGAAATATTGCTTAATATCGTAAGCATAACAAATATTTTTTGTCGTTTTCTTAAGATCTCATGCAATAATTAAAATATTCTAAGCTGTCAAGAACTTTACCTACTTTAAATAAAACAACCGACTTTAATCAATTATCAAATGAAAGATTTATCAGTACTCACCGTAATCAATAAACACAAATTAAACAAAAATCCAAATTAACTTGCTGAATATAGAATTATTTTAATACTCTGAATGATAATATTATCACTATAACTGAGTTCAAAGACATAAAACGAATCTGTCGCGTGCGACCGCTGAAGAACAACTAACTGTCGAGCAAGTTAGTTTCAGCGGGAAAATACACTCGGCAGAAGAATTTCCGGGAATCACCAATCGATAAATACAGTCAAGTCGCGTTATGAGCCCTCTAGGGTGCGTTCCACTAAGCGCTCACGACGATCAAAATTCTCCTTTAGCCATTCCACATACCGACCGCGGTCGTTATGGTCACGGCGAAAACGTCACTCATGACGTCATGACTAATGCTCACGCAAGGCTTACAACGACCGATCTAAAGAGGTGGGTCAAAGGAGTGCCGGAAACGTTTGAATATGCACAAAGTAAAGAATTATAGATGTGTTTGATAATGAAAGTTCTTGAAAAATGTTTAAGAGAGAAAAATGAAACGATCGAAAAAAAATTATAAAAATGAAATTCGTTCGATTAGTTGATTAGAGTAACTGTAATTATAAACGAAGTCAAATTCACTTGAGTGCAAAATGAGGAACGTGATTGTTCTTCGAAACAGTACTCTTGTGAAACTAAGTGCTTAATCAACAAAATAGTAAACTCTATTACCGATAGTTGCGAGTTATGTTAAAAAGCAAGGAAAGATTACAAATAATTTCAGAAACAGAAATTGATTAAGCAAATAGAAAATTATCTATCTGTATAATTACTTCAATAAAAAATCTTAAATTAATTGCTGCTCTTTTTATAAAGTTCTTTAGGGCAATAATTGATTACTAAAGTAATAAAAAATGTTGGTTTTTGCCAAAAAAAAAAAAATACTTTTTAGTGTATGGACTTATTATATCGATTAAAAATTTTGTTTTTAAATTTCAACACTCGTTTTTATAAACTAATTTCATTTTATTATGGATCTTAAAATAATATAAAACTTAGATAAATAGCATTTGCATAATTTCTGGCTTAATAGGAACGAAATAAAAAATTCAAGTTTTAGAAATCAATAAAAATAATTCTAATTTCCGAATACATAGAATTGTACTTAATTTGTTAATTACAATATAAAGTTACAGTAATTTTGTATTTAAGAACACGTATACATTGTATTACAAATTTCCTTTTTTTTTTTTTATTATAATAAATGGAGAATAATACCAAATAATTAGTTTTACAAAATATTAAAAATTATAAGATCATCTTCGTAGATTTATCCAATAAAATACACGTATTAAATATATTAATTACTTTTTTTAAAATAATAGAATAAATGCAAAACAACACCGCGTAACTACTTTCACATGCTTAAATTTCAAAGTATGTAGATTTAGACAATTGAATACATGTATTCAATATATTAGTTAACTTTTTTTAAATAATAATAAAATAAAAGCACAACAACACATAGTAATTATTTTGATATTCTTAAATTATTAGAATATTATCTACGTAGATACGAATATTTTTAGATTTTATAGAAAATATCCTTTTTAAAACAAACACACATATAAAATCAGAAACATAATAATATTGAGGATAAAATAAAAGTATTATAATTTCGAACTCTACTTTTAAAAAACGCGACAGAATTCTTGCGCTGGGCTGTTGCAAAATGGACATTTTAATTGCAAATTCTTCTCGTTTGCAACATGGCTTATTTTTGTTGAACACTGGAAACACATGCGATAGTGGTGACAAGGAATGACGATCATCTCTCGGGGTCCAGTGATACAAATTTCACAGTTTGTTGAAGGGATTTCTTCAATGATCAATTCATGTTCGTCATTCCCCTCATTTTGATTTTCACGAGTCGAGTCTTCTACAAATAAATTAAAATAAGTAAATTTATTAATGAAAATATATAAGTTTTTAGTTTAATACGAATAAGCTAGACTGGCAGAATAATTAATTATTAATAATAAGATTCCATAAATTTTGATCATTTCTTATTTGATCTTTTTAAATGTTTTAATTTAAAATTTCAGTTTAATTTAAACAGAAAACATCTATTTATAACTATTACTCACACTTTTAACTTTTGTTTTATCTAAATTTTAAATATTTTATAAAACATTTATCTATCAATTTACATTCTATATACAGTAAATAATGAATAAATAATATATTATCTTCCATTTCATAATTAGCATACTGAACATTTTCATAAACTTCCTCTACGTCGTCTCCAATTGCTTCTTGAACATCTAAAATCGGTAATATATACTTAATATGAATGGAAAGTTTTAAGACTTTTGCCTGTTTAATTATTAAAATAGTTTTTACCTTCATTTTCCAAAGGAGGATATAGATCCAACTGCTCCTCAATCAAAAATTCTGCATTATGGAGCAAATCCCAGTAATGATCTGTATAATAAATCGCTACCGTACTTAAAAATTGTGGCAATTTTACTTTAGTTTTTGCGAATGATTGCCATAAGCTTATCATTAATTTCTTGTTGAAGCATAAGTTAAGCCGAATAGCTACAGAGACATACGAATTCTTCTTAATCGATTGTCGTTGACGCTCATTCGTCGATTTATTAAGAAGAACAATGAAATTGCCTGAAATCAAACGAAATTAGTAAATAAAAGAAAATGTAAATAAGAAAAAAAAGTTTTACATATTCTGATTTATTAAAAATGTTTTTGTAAAATTTAAGTTGAAAAAGTTATTTAATTTATTCCCATTTGTAAGTATATATTTTTTTTATCACTAGAACAATTTGAGTAATTATAAATAATTATTTTCAACAAAAAACTTACTCCAAAATATCCGCAGCGAAGGTTTCTCGCCCATATAATTTTCAAGAGTAGTCCGGAACAATATGGGGACAGTATTTAAGCTTTCGACCTTTTCATATAAGCTCATCGATCTCGGAGTTACTCCTTCTATCCATACTCTGTTAAAGTAATTTATAAAATTTGTCAGCTGAGCTTTAATTTCCACCGGTAAGCTGTTACTGATTTCTTCAAAACCTTCCTTAATCTTATTTGAAGGTAAAAGAATTAAAGAAAAACATTTCTTCAAGAATTCTTCATGTTCAGGAATCATAAGGCGTAGATCATTATTGCTTAGGGCTTCGTGAAATATTATCTGTAAATGTGAATAATATTGTTCTATTTTTAATTATTTGTTATTTGATTTATTAATTTTTCACAGAATTTTTTTTATGACTATCAATCTACAGACATACACTAATTTAATAGAATGAAAATTGAATTAAAATTGAAAGTATTGTTATAAAAAAAGTGCGTATAGTTTTTTTTTTTTAATTTTCTAAATGTGAATTAAAAGTAAATAACTAATTTTAAAACAAATTAATTTCAGATAGACTGACAATCTTTTTTTTATCAATTATTAAATAAATGTATCAGTAAATTTACTTACACGACAATAATTATTAAACGTTCCACGGACGTCACTTTCTGGGAAAACTTCCTCCACAAATAGTTTTAAATCAAAATCTACGTAAATTTTAGCGATATTTACGTTTGGTAATAAACGCTGTTTCACTTGATTCAAAATTTCCGTACATGGCTCACGGGCCATCTTAGTCCACAGAATGATACCAATGGGAAACGCCTTTTCAATAAAAAATTAAATTAAAATTACTGTTCACTTATATACTAGTTTAAAGTAATTAAATATAAATTACTATGTTGAAACTTACATAATGTCCATCTTGTCCTAGAATGAAGGTCAGGAGACGAGTGCTATTAAAATCAGGGAGAATATTTGCTGTTGAGCTGATATGTATAGTATCACACTGACCCGACTTGCTAAACTCTGGGTCGCCGATCAGTAATGCATCATTATCAACATTTGACACTATAACGTTTTTTTTTATCGGCATATCACATGAAACATAAATTTTCAGCACGTTCAAAAAAATCTACAAAATCCTTGTAAGTCAGTAACTCCGTTAAATCGTCTGCAGCTTCCTTTTGATGTTGACGCATCACAGTACTAATAACTGCATATGGCAATTGAATTGTAACATCTTCAAGATACCTGAAAAATGCCATTAAAAGTTTAATCATAGTGTAGGAAATATAACATTAAGTTTTCAAATAAGGATTTTATATTTTATTTAAATAATACATATGATTTAGCAATTGTCGCATAAATTTCGTTAATTGGATACAAGTTCTTCTCAGCAGCAGCTATTAATTCACGCCGAAAACGTTTTACATCATCGCTATAAAAATCCAATGCATGTCGGTGCGTGCTCACTGTGAATTTGATGGGCTCATCCAGAGTTTTTGTACCCCGGACAGGACAATTTTTTGACTTTCTTTTTTTACAGTAAACATATCTAAATGTGTAAAAACAGCAAATTGGTTTATATCAAATATAATAATTTTGAAGCTAAGCATTTACTACAATAAACGGGAAATCTTAAATTTATAATGTTACGTTAATTTTGGTCACAATTTGAAAGTATTAAATCAACAATATTTAAAATCATAAGAATGTAATTAAATTTTTTAATTTTCAAGCAGTTATAAATTTTTAAGACTAAAGAGATCTATTTATTAAAATGTACAAATTATTATGACTAACAGTCTACTAAACATATATTAATTTCTCAGAATTGGAAATAAATGAATAAATAATTAAAAACTAGTGATTTCAGAAAAATGTACATGCATATTTTTGTGTAATTTTCTAAATATGTTTTTTTTTTTTTTTTTTTTTTTTAAGAAATATTTTATTAAAATTTGTTTTTCTACTGTTCAAAAAATTAATTAATATCTGCATAATGATCAGCCATCAAATTATTAATGACTTTGAATCTAGCAAACATTGTTTAGTTCCAGTATTGAAAAAACAGTTAAAATGAGAATAACTTAAAAATAAAAAATAAAATCTACATGTAAAATATTACAAAATTTGTATATGCAATTTCTTAATAATTAATTCAATTCTTTCTAACTACAAGAATCTTTCGTGTCTGTCTCATTCACTATCACAAATTATTATATATTATTTAAATACATAAATTATCTTATATTATCAATCACAAAAAAAAATGTACGAGCACTTACTTCTTATCATTTATCGTTTTTTCAACATAATATGAAAAACCATCTTCAATTATTTCGCCTTTGTTCGCTATGTTACTTAATACTTACAAATCATGAATTTTTTAATTTTCATTAAATATTAACGTAAAAAATTAAGTAAAGTTCTTAAAATTTTAATTATTATGTTTTAATTTTAATAATCAACGCTGATTATTAGTTTAATTTACCGATAATTCAAAGAACGCGAAAGTGCGCAACAGATTCGCTAGACAAAAGGGTTGAGAATGAAAGAAAGCCTTTAACTCAGCGACGTTCAATTTTTTCTAATTATATTTCGAGCCTCGTTCTCGAGATTACATAAGTAATCGACAATATATCACCATGTAGTTACCTTCGTTCACGCTAGATGTCACAACTTTCAGAGTCCCCGAAGGGAAAAAATCCCTTCCATCAGCCCTCCGCTGCGTCCCACACTTCATATCAGGGGCTGCTCACTCTGGGCCCCCACCATGCCCAATTTTGTCTCCGGAGGTAAAGAGAGTTGCAACTGTAGAAAATGAAATTTCACCATTATTGATTCCTCAAATGTGGCAGCACTGACAATAATAATAACAATATCCGAAAGATGAACCGGAAAAACATTATCCGCCATTCTTGTAGCCACAATTACTGCGATCATATGCGTTAATTTTGGTTATCTCGAATTTTTGTGATTAGAAGCGTTTATTCTTGATTAATGATAATTAATCAGCAATATATAAAATCTAATAACTATTTCCGCCTATTTCTCTAATTCAACATTTATTTTTTCTTTCAATTAGACAATGAGCTAGTTACATTATTTAAATTTTTTTATCGAAAAATAACTTGAAAAAGTTTTCAATTTTATTAATACATTAATGATAAGATATTAATAAGTATTGTTAAAAATTTTATAAATAAAGAACTTAATTATTTATGTACTTTAATATTGATCATTAAAAATTGCATTTATGCACAGCCCCCGAGTAATTCTTACTTCAATATTATCAACTGCAGTTTTTCTTTCAGCTGAGACACTACATCCAGTCTTGTGTATACTTTTTATACACGACAGGATACCGGTAGCGCAAAATATTTTTAATAATTTATTTATTTATAGTTAATATATTTTATTAATTGATCACTTCTCAGCCCTTAGTTTAAGTAAAAATTAATTTCGTAATATTATTTTCTCGGTATATGACTCAAATAAAAATAAAATTGAATAAAAATAAAATGTAAATCAAATAAAAATAAAATTGAATAAAAATAAAACGTAAATTAAATAAAAATAAAATTGAATAAAAAAATTTATTTCAAGTATAATAAACATTTAGATTATTTCCACCGTTAAATTTAATTTTGTTATTGATTAATTGAAAAAAAATATTCTCCGCTGGTGAGAATTGATCCTCTCCGCTGTCAATCACTGGTCTCAAAGAATCTCTCGCGACTATCTAAGTAGATAACTGTTTTTGTCACCATGTGATTCTTAAGCCTCGAACATGAGTGGGTTTGTTTCTGATAATTTATTATTCATTTTTGGTCGTATTTATTATTTTTTTTTTTTTTTTTCATTAACAATTAGTATATTTATGACTTACTATCATTAAAAAAAATTTCTGAATAGTTTGATATTTACTCTCTTTCCAAATAAAAAAAAAAAATTCTACGATTCATTTTATTTGATTATTCATCATTTAAAGACAATTATTAATTATTTGTTATTAGTTAAGGAAAAAAAAATATTCGCCATTCGCAAGAATCGAAGCTCGGCTTCGACAATTATTAGCCTCGCGCAATTCCACGTAGCTATCCAAACATAGACTCTGATACTATCATCAAGTAAATTTTTAGCCTCGAGCATGAGTGAGGTTGTTTATTATTATTTTATACTTATTATTCGTAGTACTTAATTGTTTGTTAATTTTTTTATTGACAATAATTTATTTGAAACTAACTTATATAGATATTTTATTATTTATTATGAATATTGCAGTAATGCACTATTATTTTGTTTCAATTTCCGCGCTTAAATTTCCTCCAATCGCATTATTTAGTAGAGGGCGCTCTCGATTTCCTAAAAACTGCTAACATTTTTTCTATACTAACAAAAAAAATACCTCCAAAAGTATAGTAATTTCTTTCATAACGTTGGTATCACCATTTTCCCCCGATGACAAAATTCGCCTCTATCTAAAAGCATTGAGTGAGCAGCCCCTGCTTCATATCTTTTCGTTGTGCGCTAGAGTAACGACGTAAGAGAGTTCTTAAGACGTATATCAACCTTTATATCATTTTAAAGAAAGTTTTTTTTCAAAAAGTGTTTGATTTGTTTTAGTGGTGTGTTTTATTCGACATTAAATATGCCGAAGAGAAAAAACGATTCTATTGTTATAGAATTACGAAAGCAGATAAAATTAATGCAAGAGCAATTAGACGCTGTACAGCCGCCGGAAGAACCGTCAGAACCAGAGGTATCGGACACCGAGTCTGATACATCACAAAAAGATGGACAAGAGATTGATATAAAACTACACTCATCTTTATCAGTAAGATGGAAACATTGGACAGCTAATGGTGTACCAAAACAAGAAATGGAAGATTTATTGTCCAAATACGCAAGACAGGAGGGTTTAGATGCACCTAAACTCAATCTTGAGGTTAGCTTTAACCTGGGAGAATCAGCGGTTAAACGGGATAAATTTATCACCGAAAATCAGAAATCAGTTGGTTCAGCACTGTCTGCGGTAGGGTCAGCATTATCGATGTTACTCGAAGAAGATGAGAGCATTGATAAACTCGTTTTCGTAGAAAGACTGAGTGATGCGACCAAAATACTGTCAGATTTACATTTCAGACTTTCTGAATCGAGAAAAGCTTTTATTCTCCCTGGCATGACCAAGCAGAGTAAAGATGTTCTATCTACTACCAAGATGGACGAGTTCTTATTCGGAAAGAACTTATCAGATAAACTCAAGGAAGCCAGAGCCCTGGACAAATTAACCCAAGGTATGAGGTACCAGCAATCCAAGGCAGGAAACCAAAACCCAAGGCAGCATTTAAATGGGAAAAGTCTGCCGGCGAAGAGGTCGTTCTCCAACCAGGCAGGCTTCTCGAGTCAGGCGAATCAGTCCAGACCTCGTCTCTTCTTCAGGTCAAAACAACAGTTCATGAACCCCAGGGTTCAGTCGCAGAAGACAACCAAGTACAAGAGCAAGAACAAATAAATGACGATGTAAGTTCGATAGCAGGTAGACTTAGATTTTTCTTATCCTCCTGGCAAAAGATTACCACAAATAAATTTGTTTTAAATTGTATCAAAGGATATAAAATTGAAGTCACGAGAAAAGTAGTTCAATATAATATCCCTAAGGTAATTATTCCAGAGCTAGAATTAGAAAGATATAAAGAAGCGGTCGAAAAATTATTACAAAAAGGTGCAATTGAAGAGTGTAAACCTGAACCAGACCAATTTATTTCATCTTTCTTTCTGGTTCCGAAACCTGATGGCTCTTATCGTTTCATTTTAAATCTTAAGAAATTAAATGAGTTCATAGATCCGAAACATTTTAAATTAGAGGATCTGAGGACAGTGACTAGACTTGTATTTCCAAATTTCTTTATGGCTACATTAGACATTGAAGATGCTTATTATTTAATTCCAGTCCATGAATCAAGTAGAAAATTATTAAGATTTCATTTCATGAACAAATTATATCAATTTAAGTGCTTAGTCTTTGGTCTTTGTACCAGTCCTCATGTTTTTACAAAAGTATTAAAACCAGTTATGAAAACGTTAAGAGCTAGAGGGTTTTCGTCAGTAATATACCTTGATGATGTTATGTGTATTGAACAAAATTTTAACAAATGTCAAATAAATATATCAGAAACGATAAAATTTTTAAAATCTTTAGGGTTTTTAATAAATAAGAAAAAATGTAACTTGGTACCGAGCAATAGATGTAAGTTTTTAGGATTTATTATTGATTCAAATCAATATACTGTAGAACTAACTGGGGAAAAAAGAGAAAGGCTAGGAAAATTATTATCAGAATTTTGTCAAAAAGAAAATTTTTCAATTTTAGAATTTTCCCAGCTAACTGGTAAACTGGTAGCAGCTTGTCCAGCATTAGATTATAGTTGGTTATATACAAAGATTATTGAAAGAGAAAAACTTTTGGCTTTATCAAAAAACAATAATAATTATAATAGTATGATGAAAATGCCTTCCACGGTCATTCCAGACTTACTATGGTGGAAAAATAGAGTAAAAGATGGGAAAAGTTTCATAAAAACAGGAGACTTTAAATTAACAATTTTTACCGATGCATCTAATTCAGGCTGGGGGGCAACGGATAAGTCTAAAAAAAAAAAAAAAAAAAATTTACGGTTTTTGGAATCATAATCAGCATTGGCATATTAATTACAAAGAATTATATACAGTAAAGCTAGCTTTAGAATCTTTAGCAGACGGTATGAGGAACTGTCAAATTTTACTCAGAATACACAATACAACGGCTATCTCCTATATAAATAAAATGGGAGGAACTAAATTTCAGAAATATAATCTACTAGCAAGGTCTATCTGGCAATGGGCAGAAGAAAGAAAAATTTTCTTGTTCGCCTCATATATTGCCTCAAAAGATAATATAGAAGCAGATTCTCTATCCAGAATAAAAAATGAGGACACAGAGTGGGAATTGGCAAATTTTGCATTCAAGAAAATTATAGAAAATTTTGGGAATGTAGAGATAGACTTATTTGCATCTAGTCAGAATACAAAGTGCGAAAGGTTTTTCTCATGGTTTCCTTGTACTAACGCGGAAGAAATTGATGCGTTTACAGTTAACTGGACCAATTTAAATTTCTATGCCTTTCCACCTTTTTCTTTGATCCTTAGAGTTCTTGTAAAAATTAAGACTGATAAAGCTTCAGGAATTATAGTGGTACCAGACTGGCCTAATCAGCCATGGTACCCACTCTTTTTATCCTTACTAGTTAGTAAACAAGCAAGATTTAAACCTAATTCTAAATTATTACTATCCTCTTGTAGAACGAAACAACATCCCAGGGTGAATCAATTGAGTTTGACTGCAGGCAGAGTGTCCGCGAGGCATATATAAGGAGAGGAGCTCCAGTGGAAGCTGCGGACATTTTAATAGCTTCTCTGTCAGATAGCACTATGAAGCAATATGCTTCAGGATTAAAACAATGGCATCAATATTGCAAATTATCGGGTTCTGACTTTTTTAATCCAGAACAAAAAATAATGTTAAAGTTTTTAACTCAAAAGTTTAATGAGGGTGCTTCATATGGAACCCTCAATACATATAGGTCAGCAATATCATTATTATCAAACGATAAAATTGGGAAAAGTTCAATGATAAGTCGTTTTTTAAAAGGTGTTTTTAAGATAAGACCTACAACACCAAAATATTTGCATACCTGGGATGTCTCAATAGTACTTAATTATATAGAAAAGTGGTTTCCACTAAATATTTTGTCATTAGAAAAATTAACAAAAAAGACAATAATACTATTGGCACTGTGTACAGCTCACAGGGCTCAAACTTTGGCAAATATTAATATAAAAAATATTATTATAAGAGATAATGGCATTGAAATTAAGATTTTAAATTTAATTAAAACTTCTGGTCCAGGTCGCGATCAACCCACTCTTATTATACCAAAGTTTATAGAGAAACCTAAGCTATGTGTAGCATCAACCTTACTAGAATATATTAATGTAACTTCAAAAATTAGAGATAAGAAAGAAAATCTATTTTTAAGTATTAAAAAACCTCACAATGAAGTAGGTAGTCAAACAATAAGCAGATGGGTAAAGACAGTACTTAAAGAAAGTGGGATTGATACCACAATCTTCTCTGCTCATTCTACTAGACACACTGCGACATCAACAGCCTTTTTAAAAGGAGTAGATTTAAGTATTATTAGAAAAACAGCAGGTTGGTCTAACAGTTCAAAAATGTTTGCAAAAGTTTATAACAGACCACTCCTAATAGATAATCAAGTTTTTGCTAAAGCTGTAATACATTAATATTTATTAAGTATTCTTATTTATTTATGTCTTTTTATTTACATGGTATTGTATCTTTTTCTTTTTGCATTTGTTCATATCACAAAATTTAAAAAAAAAAAAAAAAAAAAAAATTCATATAAAAATAAAAATTGTTGTCTCTAAACAACTACATGGTGATATATTGTCGATTACTTATGTAATCTCGAGAACGAGGCTCGAAATATAATTAAATGATCAAACGAGCCTGCCGAAGGCAGGCGAAGTTCGATCGTAATTATATGAAGAGCCTCGTTCGAAGAGATTACAACCCTCCCATAGGAAAAATTAAAAAAAAAAAAAAAAAAAAAAAAAAAAAATTTTTTCCATCTCCCGAAATCCCAAAATAGACAAACAATTTCTATTTTTAATTTTAATTATTCTATACACTCTAAAAAATATGAAGTGTGGGACGCAGCGGAGGGCTGATGGAAGGGATTTTTTCCCTTCGGGGACTCTGAAAGTTGTGACATCTAGCGTGAACGAAGGTAACTACATGGTGATATATTGTCGATTACTTATGTAATCTCTTCGAACGAGGCTCTTCATATAATTACGATCGAACTTCGCCTGCCTTCGGCAGGCTCGTTTGATCATTTAATACTACAATAAGCAAATGAACACGCGGCTGTGGTAGTGAACTCTTTATACGGAAACTTCTTAAGACTACTATTTATATGTTTGTATATGTAGATGTTATAATAATAAAATTAGCCGACATTTTTTATTTTTCGATTTCGTTTAGTTTATTAAAATAAAACTAAAAAAAATTTTTTGATTTCACTTACAGTTTTTCACAAATTTTTTACAAATGAAATTAAAAAAAAATTTTTTTAATAATTCTTTCAATAAAAAAAATTCTAAAAATTTTTATATGCCGGCTAACTTTATTGTCATGTAAATGTTTCACTTATTATTGACCAATTAAATCATTTCTTTTCTGTATGTGTATAGAATGTTTTTGTTTAAAAACATAAAATGTATATAAGAATACAATAGAATTCATTTTTGTTCCTGTCCATGTATTGTTTTAACATTTTAATAAAAGTTTTTTTTTTTTTTTCTATATTTACTTTGAGCAGAATTACTCATTTTACATAATCTAATTGATTAGAAATGTTGAAATTATTATTATTTGCGATTTGATCGAGTTTAAAAATATTTCTTACATAAAAATATTTGTTGAATATAAATGCAGAAGGTAGAAGAAAAAATAGTTAATCTTAAAAAAGTAGATTAATTTTAAAAAATGCACGTGTATATAGATTTTAACGTTTTAAATATTCATATGTGTGCATTTTTTTGTTTTTAAATAACTATGTTATTTGTTATTTTTTGAACTACTTCAAAAATTAATTAATATCTGTTAGATTCACGGTCATCAATATTTTAACAACTTTTCAAGTTGCAATTATGAAGCTTGCTTTTAAACATTTATATATATAAGGGGTATTCCATGCCAAATCGACCACTTTTGACCCCGACCCTTTTCGATTTGGCCGAAAGTTTTCCATCCTTTTCTACCCTATAAAAAACGGTTCTCAGAATTTTTTTGAATTTTTTTACCTAACTCCAAAAAAGTTATGAATTTTTCAAAAAAATGGCTTTTTTATTTTCAAATAGCCATAACTTTTTCAAAACTAAACATTTAGGTACCTTTTTTTTTTAAAAATTTTTGTTTTTAGATGTACTTTCCGATAAAAAATATTAAAAGATTTTTGTAAGTCAATACATATGGAATTTTTCAGTTTTTTGACAAAAATCAATGATTTTTCGAAGTTTGACATTTTTTTTTTTAATTTTTTTTTTCTAAAATAAACTTTAATCAATTCCACAGTTATCCCTGTAGAACCCAGATTGGGCCGATTTCTCTTTCTATTTTTTTTATTCAATTGAAAAAAAATTGTTAAATTTTCAAAAATGGAAAAAAAATTTTTTTTCATAAATTTTATTTATATAATAAGATAAATACAATTCAACGATTTTACGGCATTACATTCACAATTTAGAGGCTTCATCGATGACTGTAATTAGTAAGATCAATAATTGATGCAGCTAAAATTAATTACTTTTCTCTCTGTCGTTTAAATATTTTACAAATTCTGTGTTCATTCGAATTCGAAAAGTTTTTAACTAGTAAACAACCATTTTTGTCCGGAATTATACAATGTAGTTGTTGAGTTCCTGTAATCGGTTTCGTTTTCAAAAATCGATCATTTAAATCATTTACTGCTGTGTCATAATCTTCTTCTGGGGAAAACTTCACTATAATATTCGGCAAAGTTATCCGGTGCAGAAGCCCATTCAAAAAGTTCTTCTGGTGTCGTTATTTGTTTGTCTACCGCGAGTTGGAGACTTGCTCTCGCTGCAAGTCGTTTGAGAATACCACCGATTCCATCACACGGACCTTTCCCATGGGCAGTCGCAAAAAAATGCCATTCAGCAGGAATATCAAAATCATCTTCGTGGTAATATAAATTTACAAAGTTTTTAAAGTTTTTAAATTGTTGAGGAGCTCCATCAGAAAAATAATAAATCTTGTTACAACGTTCAGGAAGACTTTTCACGTAATCAGTTATTATTTCGATGAAAACATGAACAACAACGGCATCATGTTTGTTAGAATCTGAGATAATTACTAAACTTTTGTGTTCAAGTTTGTTATTTACTTTATAATAAATAACGACTGGAAAAACTGTTGCCTGATTATTATTCCAGTGAAAACCAGCTGCCGCATTTTGTACTACGAAGGCATAATTTTCTGCAAAATCACAAATAATAACGTATTCGTTTGGTTTCAATGTTTCTTTCAATGTCTTCAAGAATTGGGCTTGCTCCTTAGCAATGAACGAATGAGGTAGAAGAATTTCTAACTCACTACAAAATTTTTCCACAAATTCTTCTGTAGGCTTAATAATAGTTTCTAAACTACTTCTCGGTTTTGATATCCAATATTTATATGTAATATTCTCGATTTCCCGGTCCTCAAAACATTTTAGTAAAATTTTACTCAACTCATCGACCCCAGGACAGTTTTTACATCCACCTAAATAACACTGAAAAGATGGATTTTCACATATAATCATGCTCAAGTAATCGCTGTAGTGTTTAATGGGCTTTTCTGTGTTCCTTGTCAAAGAATAAATATTTGCACCTAAAATAACAGTAATTTAGTAAACTTAAAATTCACGCATTTATATATATTAATTAATTTGATAATTACCAAGCATCATTAACTTCACGTTTTGATGAATCGTACACACGCAGATGGTGTGTGTTCCACTTGCCCCTGCTAACACACAATGTTTTGGTCGCAAAGAAGCGAATTTTGAAAATCCAATTCTCTCAGCAGGATTTATTTCACAGAAACATTGGTATAATTCTTTTAAGTTAGACAGGATAAGTCTTTTTTGGACGTGTATCCGATTACCATCATCACTTCGAATTGATACAAAGTCTTTCATACCGGGCATTTGAGCACTATACTCATCATCGTTGTAAAAATTTTCAACTTTTAATTTTACCTGATCAGTAATTGTCCTCCCTATACAAAAATGTTGAGTAATTCAGTTTTCAAGTGTATTTAAAACATCGATTTTACGCTACCCATACCTAATTTCGATTCAGGTGTAGAAAGTAAACCCGTTTCTTCAACCAAATTTTTTGCTACTCTTGACAAATGTCTTGATGTATTCATAGTTTCACAAATACGTCTCTCACTCCATTTTACAGGTAATAGTATAAAATTTGTATATTCAAAGACTTATCAGTTTCTTTATCGTTGAATTTATCATACAACATTTTAATTAGAGAGCGAAAATTTTCACCATCGTCATCAATCGATTCTTCATCTGAAGAAGAAAGCAAAACTTTTTTCAAGCTGTCGGATACCCGATTTATTTTATTGTTCAAAAATTGATTATCATTCAATTTCTTCGATGGAATCGGTGATTGATTTAACAATTCTAATGCATGGTTTATTACGGGTAATTGAGTTGCAGCGCTAACTTGGGATCCTGAGCTTGATTGTGATGCTTCGGGTTCGCTATCAAATGACATGGAACCTTAAAAAATAATAGTGAAACATATAGCTACTAGAAATGTATTCAAGTAACGTATAAATAATTAAAAAAACTTACGGAATGATAAGGATAATGGGAGATCCGTGGCAGTTGTATTACTATCATTATCAGCCTGATCATTGTTGTCATTATTGTCACTATAGTTGTCTTCACGGTCACTTACATCAGCACTAGGATCATTACGAGCATTTGTTTGTTGCTTCACTAACTCTGAAGCTTTTTTTCGACATGAACTGCATAATAAATAATTATCATCTAATCCTAACGTTACTTTTATCATATCAGTCGCCGGACGTAAACCAATTTTTTTAAAATGAGATTCCAACTCAAAAGGATTACAACACCGATCAAATACCTTTTTTGACGCCATAAAGACAAATTAAAAAAGCGCTTATAAACTAGAGAAATTATTTATTTATACAACAAATGTAATGACAATCTTTTATAAAACACTAGATTGCACAAAAGATTTATAGGTTATGTTTTAGATCTCAAAATGAAAAAGCCGCACTTTTAATCAAAACATACTAGCTTATAGCATCTAGTTTACTGGCTATAGGTAAGTCGATAATTGTTATCCCTAGTTTATCGATCTAATTGATATATTAAAATTTGAATCTTACTAATTACAGTCATCGATGAAGCCTCTAAATTGTGAATATAATGCCGTGAAATCGTTGAATTGT